>NW_021963387.1:0-107236 GCF_901765095.1 Microcaecilia unicolor
AAAATACCATCCTGGAGGCCCAGGCCAAACATATTCCACTAATTAGAAAAGAAAGACGGAACTCCAAAAGACAGCTGGCTTGGTTGAAAAGTGAGGTGAAGGAAGCTATTAGGGCTAAAAGAAACGCCTTCAGAAAATGAAGAAGGAACCGTCCAAAAATAACAAGAAGCAGCATAAGGAGTGTCAAAGCAATGCAAGGCATAGATAAGAAGGCCAAGAGGGATTACGAAAAAAAGATAGCATTAGAGGCAAAAAAACATAGTAAAAATTTTTTCTGGTATATTAAAAGCAGGAAGCCGACAAAGAATTGGTTGGCCGCTGGATGACCGAGGGGGTAAAAGGGGCGATAAGGAAGACAAGACGTAGCGGAGAGATTGAATGAATTCTTTGCTTCGGTCTTCACCGAGGAAGATTTGGGTGGGATACCCGGTGTCGAAATGATATTTCAAGCGGACGAGTCGGAGAAATTACTGTTAAGTCTGTGCTCCCCCTCGCCCTCTGGTGGCCAGAACCGGTGGCCTGCTATGGACTAGCACCCGTTCCAGACTTAGCCCAGTCCAGTCCGGATCTTCCAGGCTGCCAGACTTGTCTGTTTTGTTTGACCCTGCACTGCACCCGTAGCTGCCTGATGATTGCTGCAGCTGAAGCTCAGCTGCTGCTGGGCTTATTAGCCATTTGGAACCTCTCTGCCTTTGCCTTTGCATTGCGTCTAAGGCCCTGGTATGTTGGGATGCTGGTGCACTTCTGCTGTTTCCAGTTTCTAGTTTAGTCCTGCCTTGATTCTTGTCTGTTCTTGCTAGTCTGTGGTTAGTTAGATTAGATTGTTGTTTGTTTGCTTGTCTTGTCTCTGAGTTTTAGTTCTGTGTTAGTTCTTGTCTGTTTGTATCTTACTGGCTGCTCTGCAGCTTTTAGTTTTGTGTCTTGTTAGTCAGTGTTTTGCTCCCTGTTTTAGTGGCTGTTTGCAGCTTTCAGTCCTATCCTTTAACCTATCCTTTCCCTGCCTTGCTGTCCCTGTGCTGCCTAGCTGTTATCCAGTCCTGCCCTGTCCAGTAAGTCCTACCGGCCACCTGAAGCCTGGAGCTCAACTCTTGGTGAAAAGTGGCCAGGTGCAGGTGAAGCCTAACTGTTTGTCAGAGATCTGCCCTGTATCTAGTGTGGGGTGGTTTTGCCTGCCACTGCCGCTCCTCGGCAGTGGTCCAAGGGCTCACAAACCCAGTTTCCATCTTTGAAAACGTGACACTTACTGACTTCACGGTAAATCTGGAGGACGTAATGGGGCAGTTCAGCAAACTGAAGAGTAGCAAATCTCCTGGACCGGATGGTATTCATCCTAGAGTACTGATAGAACTGAAAAATGAGCTTGTGGAGCTTCTGCTAGTGATATGCAATTTATCCTTAAAATCGAGCGTGGTACCGGAAGATTGGAGGGTGGCCAATGTGACGCCCATTTTGAAAAAAGGTTCTAGGGGAGATCCGGGAAATTATAGACTGGTGAGTCTGACGTCGGTGCCGGGGAAAATGGTAGAGGCTATTATTAAAAACAAAATTACAGAGCACATCCAAGGACATGGATTACTGAGACCGAGTCAGCACGGCTTTTGTGTGGGGAAATCTTGCCTGACCAATTTACTTCAATTCTTTGAAGGAGTAAACAAACATGTGGACAAAGGGGAGCCGGTTGATATTGTGTATCTGGATTTTCAAAAGGCGTTTGACAAGGTACCTCATGAAAGGCTACAGAGGAAATTGGAGGGTCATGGGATAGAAGGAAAAGTCCTATTATGGATTAAAAACTGGTTGAAGGATAGGAACCAGAGAGTGGGGTTAAATGGGCAGTATTCACAATGGAGAAGGGTAGTTAGTGGAGTTCCTCAGGGGTCTGTGCTAGGACCGCTGCTTTTTAATATATTTATAAATGATTTAGAGATGGGAGTAACTAGCGAGGTAATTAAATTTGCTGATGACACAAAGTTATTCAAAGTCGTTAACTCGAGACAGGATTGTGAAAAATTACAGAAGGACCTTATGAGACTGGGAGATTGGGCGGCTAGATGGCAGATGACGTTTAATGTGAGCAAGTGCAAGGTGATGCATGTGGGAAAAAAGAACCCGAATTATAGCTACATCATGCAAGGTTCCACGTTAGGAGTTACGGACCAAGAAAGGGATCTGGGTGTCGTCGTCAATAATACACTGAAACCTTCTGCTAAGTGTACTGCTGCGGCTCGGAAAGCGAATAGAATGTTGGGTATTATTAGGAAAGGTACGGAAAACAGGTGTGAGGATGTTATAATGCTGTTATATTGCTCCATGGTTTGACACACCTTGAGTATTGTGTTCAATTCTGGTCGCCGCATCTCAAGAAAGATAGTTGAATTGGAAGAAGTGCAGCGAAGGGCGACTAAAATGATAGCGGGGATGGGACGACTTCCCTATGAAGAAAGACTAAGGAGGCTAGGGCTTTTCAGCTTGGAGAAGAGACGGCTGAGGGGAGACATGATAGAGGTATATAAAATAATGAGTGGAGTGGAACAGGTGGATGTGAAGTGTCTGTTCACGCTTTCCAAAAATACTAGGACTAGGGGGCATGCGATGAACCTACAGTGTAGTACATTTAAAACAAATTGAAGAAAACGTTTTTCACCCAACGCGTAATTAAACTCTGGAATTCGTTGCCGGAGAACATGGTGAAGGCGGTTAGCTTGGCAGAGTTTAAAAAGGGGTTAGACTGTTTCCTAAAGGACAAGTCCATAAACCACTACTAAATGGACTTGGGGAAAAATCCACAATTCCAGGAATAACATGTATAGAATGTTTGTACGTTTGGGAAACTTGCCAGGTGCCCTTGGCCTGGATTGGCCGCTGTCGTGGACAGGATGCTGGGCTCGATGGACCCTTGGTCTTTTCCCAGTGTGGCATTACTTATGTACTTATGTACTGATGAATACGGCAGATCCATAGCTAATTTTGGCGCAAGGATTTACACCAGGTTTCAGCTGGTGTAAATCCTTGTGCCTAAACGTTTGACGTGGATCTCAGCACTACACACTATTCTATAAAGGGCACCCAACTCGAACTGCCAGTTATAGTGTAGCACTTAGTAGTTGTGTAGCCATGGAGGGCCTGGGTCCCCCCAGTTTTGGATCAGGCCCCCTACATATAGTAACATAGTAGATGACGGCAGAAAAAGACCTGCAAGGTCCATCTAGTCTGCCCACGATAAACTCATATGTGTATACCTTACCTTGATTTGTACCTGTCTTTTTCAGGGCACAGACCGTATAAGTCTGTCCAGCAGTATTTCCCCGCCTCCCAATCACCAGTCCCGCCTCCCATCACCGGCTCTGGCACAGACCCCGTATAAGTCTGCCCTCCCCTATCCTAGCCTCTCAACCACCAACCCCTCTTCCCCCCGCCACCCAATTTCAGCTAAGCTTCTGTGGATCCATTCCTTCTGCACAGGATTCCTTTATGCCTATCCCACGCATGTTTGAATTCCGTTACCGTTTTCATCTCCACCACCTCCCGCGGGAGGGCATTCCAAGCGTTCACCACCCTCTCTGTGAAGAAATACTTCCTGACATCTTTCCTGAGTCTGCCCCCCTTCAATCTCATTTCATGTCCTCTCGTTCTACCGCCTTCCCATCTCCGGAAAAGATTCGTTTGCGGATTAATACCTTTCAAATATTTGAACGTCTGTATCATATCACCCCTGTTCCTCCTTTCCTCCAGAGTATACATGTTCAGGTCAGCAAGTCTCTCTTCATATGTCTTGGAACGCAACTCCCATACCATCCTCATAGCTTTTCTTTGCACCGCTTCCATTTTTTTTAACATCCTTCGCAAGGTACGGCCTCCAAAACTGAACATATAGGTCTGCTGGTTTGGATGGGTCCCCAATCCCTGCCAGCAGAAGCTTTCCCTGCGGTGATATTCAGTGCCACGCTGCCTGTCCTGCTGCCCCCATACACAGGCTCAATTTCACTAAAACCGTCAGGGTGGGCAATTGGGGCAGGCCTCACAGCGTGGAATAACGCTGCAGGAAAGATTCTGCTGGCGGGAGCTTGAGGACCCCCACCAGCCCATGTATGTGGTGATTGAGAGTGGCAGGAAGGTGGGGCAAAATGTGACCCCCCCCCCCCCCCCCCCCCCCCCCACTTTGCAGTCAGGCGCTTATGAACCAAAACAGCTGCTATTTTGAGTCACGATGTATTTTTTTTAAAAATAAACCTTATATATAAGAATTTTGGTGTCTCCCTTGTATTCTGTGGATGAGCCCACCTAACCTACTCTTTGTTATGTTTATATTCTGTAGCACTGCACACAAATTCTAGGAATGCTTCTGACTCGCCTATGCCCATTCCATTGCCACGCCTTCTTTTTGGATCCACACATAAGAATTTACACACACATCTTTACAGAATACTGACTAGTAAGATGTGCATGTAAATTCAAATTGTTACCAGCTGAGCATCATATATAGAATTTGGGGAAAGTTGGCCTATGCCAGTATTCTATAAAGAAAAGTGGGTGGCTAATAGAATAGGCTTCAAACAGCCACTTTCACAGTATCTAAAACTAGGCATTTCCTTTCAGAATTACCCTCATTGTTTTGGTTTGCAGCTGCTCTTTCGCTCCTCCCAGAAGCTGCTGCCCTAGGCAACCAACTGTTTGGTTTGCCTAATGGTTGGTCTGGTCCTTCAGTCTGTGATCTGCATGTGGGGAGAGTGTTTTCACCAGAGGTTTCCCTAGTTTAAAACAGCAGGCATAGGTGACTAAGGGGCCCTTTTACTAAAGTGCGATAAAATATGGGTTTGGCACGTTTTAATGCGGAACTGTCCCATATGCTAAGTCCAGATTTAACGTGACAGGGCTTAAAAAAATTGGCACCTGATTAGCACCAGCATTAGTGAACGCAGAATGCTCAGAAGCTCTAGCGTGTGAAGTGAGTGCATCAGAGCTTAGTGCAAACAAATCGGAAGATGGGCATCCTCCCAGGGTCGCCCAAATCGGCACAATCGAAAGCCGATTTTGGGCGTCCCCAACTGCTTTCCATCGCGGGGACGACCAAAATTCCCGTGGGCGTGTTGGAGGCGTAGCGAAGACGGGACTTGGGCATGCCTAACACATGGCTGTCCTCGACCCATAATAGAAAAAAGAAGGGCGTCCCTGACGAGCACTTGGACAACTTTACTTGGTCCTTTTTTTGTTACGACCAAGCCACGAAAAGGTGCCTGAACTGACCAGAGGGCCAGCAGAGGGAATCGGGGATCACCTCCCCTTACTTCATGGTCACTAACCCACCCTCAAAAAAATTCTTTAAAAATATTTTTTGCCAGCCTCAAATGCCATACTCAGGTCCATCGCAGCAGTATGCAGATTCTTGGAGACGTTTTAGTGGGTATAGTGCACTTCAGACAGGAGGACCCAGGCCCATCCCCCCCTACCTGTTACACTTGTGGCAGTAAATGTGAGCCCTCCAAAACGCACCAGAAACCCACTGTACCCACATGTAGGTCCCCCCCTTCACTCATAAGGGCTATGGTAGTGATGTATAGTTGTGGGTAGTGGGTTTTGGGCGGGGTTTTGGGGGGCTCAGCACACACGGTAAGAGAGCTATACACCTGGGAGCAATTTCTGAAGTCCACTGCAGTGCCCGCTAGGGTGCCCAGTTGGTGTCCTGGTGTGTCGGGGGGACCAGTGCACTACGAATGCTGGCTCCTCCCATGACCAAAGGGCTTGGATTTGGTCGTTTCTGAGATGGGCGTCCTCAGTTTCCATTATCGCCGAAAATCAGAAACGACCAAGTCTAAGGACTACCACCATCTCTAAGGTCGACCTAAATTTCCAGATTTGGGCGTCCACGACCATATTATCGAAATGAAAGATGGGCGTCTATCTTGTTTCGATAATATGGGTTTCCCCGTCCCTTCACGGGGACGTCCTGGGAGGACATCCTCAGAAAAACTTGGGCGTCCCTTTCGATTATGCCCCTCCACGTAAGGTCTCCAGGGCAATCCTCACCCTAGTTTGATGGATGACTGCTGGCACTTCTGTTCATAGCTAATCATTCAGGATACTTTTAGAAGTATTGCATTTGCATGCAGAACTGATAACAGTGGGATTATTTCTGCCCAAGCAGCCTCTACAATGCAGGGATGGACAGACAGAGTGCGGCCAACAATACTTACTGTTGACAAAGGTTTTGCCCCATCTCTGTCTCGCTGCACCCTACGCCTGGAATAAACTTCCTGAGCCCCTACGTCTTGCCCCATCCTTGGCCACCTTTAAATCTAGACTGAAAGCCCACCTCTTTAACATTGCTTTTGACTCGTAACCACTCGCCTCCACCTACCCTCCTCTCCTCCTTCCTGTACACATTAATTGATTTGATTTACTTACTTTATTTTTTGTCTATTAGATTGTAAGCTCTTTGAGCAGGGACTGTCTTTCTTCTATGTTTGTGTAGCGCTGCGTACGCCTTGTAGCGCTATAGAAATGCTAAATAGTAGTAGTAGTAGTAGTAATCTCCTGCCAGCTTTCTATAATTTTCATTTCTTGAGCCCTACTCCTGGCAGCCAGAGACATAAGTGCCTCATCTGCACTGCTGAAGTCATGAATGCTGTGGTGAAATGAATAATATGGTTGTTATTGGGAGAGTTTGGCTCTGCAACAGGTGATGAGGTGCTTAGTGCTTCTGTGGCTGCCAGGTGGCCTGCAAGTAAATTTAAGTGAAGAAAACTGACAGGAGACAGTGTAGCAATTTTCTTAAAATAAGTACTGTTTACTACTCTCTGCATCTCAAAATCTAAGGCTGGGGGAGGGAGGGGGAGCCTCCCCCACCCCATTGTAAGAGGCTCTCCGTAGAACTTATGCTACCATTGATAAGGCTGTAGAAAAGGCATAGAAGATGCTCAGAGACACAGGAAAGAGACTTGTGCCAAAGCTTCCCTGGAATTTCTTTTGGTATGCTATCTGACCTGCAAACTCTCAAATCATTCCCTCTGCTTGCAAAACTGCCTAAGTAAAAGTTTTCCTTTGGCTGGCCTACTATTTGAAAGATGAAACAGCTGGAACATGGGCCTTATAAATACTCCCTGCCTGGATCATAGGGATTTTTATGATTGTTATAGTTCTTTCTCTTAGAATTGTCTCTCTTTTAGCAAAGTACATTTTTTCCCTAAAACTGAAACTTCCATTACTTACTGCATTTGATGATCATTGCAGAGACGCCAAGAGTGACCCATTCCAAAGCAGGAGATCTACCACTGCTGTACTGGAGAGCTGGAGAGATTTAAGGCCAATTGATGAGATTTCTGTCGTGGGCCCCAGCCATATCTTAAACCAGTTCCAGCATATGTACGATTCCAAAAATTGACATTCTAATCAATATATTTTAAATATAATTCCTTGCTCTACCTTTGTTGTCTGGACATTTTATTTTTCTAATTGTGTTGGTCAGTGTCTCTAATTTCTACTTTCCTCTGTCTTAACCCACTTACCAGGATCTCCTTGTGTGTTGGCATCTCTCTGTCTCTTAAGTTCATCATTCATCTTCTCTCTGCATCCTCCTATCCACCCTGTCCAGTATCTCTCATCTGTGTCCCTGCCCCTATTTTCCTGCTATGTTGATCATCTCCCTTCTCTGAGTCATTGCTCTTGCCCTGCTTTACATCTCCCCTCTGTGTCCATATCTCACCCCATGTTCAGCTTCTCCCCTCACTCCTATAACCTCCCAGGTTCAGCATCTCCATCCCTCTTTTCCCTCCCGTTCTCCCCTCCCAAGGAACCAGCCTGTCTCTTAAGAACATACTTTGCATTTGTCCACATTAAATTTCATCTGCCATTTCGATGCCCAGTCTTCCAATTTCCCAAGGCCTTCCTGCAATTTTTCAGTCCACATGTGTTTTAACAACTCTGAATAGTTTTCTGTCATCTGTATATTTATTCCACACTTGATATACCTCTTTTCTATATAGATAAAGCAGTTTACATATACTATTTTTGCAGGTACTTGTCTGTCCCTCATGGGCTCACAATCTAATGTTAATTGTACCTGGGGCAACAGAGGGTTGCCCAGGGTCACAAGGAGCTGCAGTGGGAATTGAACCCAGTTCCCCAGCATCTCAACCCACTGCACTTAGGCTGCTGTGGGATTTGAAGCCAGTTCCCTAGGTGTGTCAATGATCAGAACCCCCTGCACTTCCGAACAGCACGGGACTATAATACCTCTATGATCAGAGCTAATAGCATGCAAATATACATAAGTACATAAGTATTGCCATACTGGGACAGACCAAAGGTCCATCAAGCCCAGCATCCTGTTTCCAACAGTGGCCAATCCAGGCCACAAATACCTGGCAAGATCCCAAAAAAGTACAAAACATTTTATACTGCTTATCTCAGAAATAGTGGATTTTTCCCAAGTCCATTTAGTAATGGTCTATGGACTTTTCCTTTAGGAAGCCGTCCAAACCTTTTTTAAAACTCTGCTAAGCTAACCGCCTTTACCACATTCTCTGGCAACGAATTCCAGAGTTTAATTACACGTTGAGTGAAGAAAATTTGTCTCCAATTCATTTTAAATTTACTACTTTGTAGCTTTATCGCATGCCCCCTAGTCCTAGTATTTTTGGAAAGCGTAAACAGACGCATCACATCTACCCGTTCAACTCCACTCATTGTTTTATAGACCTCTATCATATCTCCTCTTAGCCACCTTTTCTCCAAGCTTACAAGCCCTAGCCGCTTTAGCCTTTCTTCATAGGGAAGTCGTCCCATCCCCTTTATCATTTTCGTCACCCTTCTCTGCACCTTTTCTAATTCCACTATATCTTTTTTGAGATGCGGCGACCAGAATTGAACATAATATTTGAGGTGCGGTCGCACCATGGAGCAATACAAAGGCATTATAACGTCCTCATTTTTGTTTTCCATTCCTTTCCTAATAAATACCTAACAGTCTATTTGCTTTCTTCGCCACAGCAGCACACTGAGCAGAAGGTTTCAACATATCTTCAACGACGACACCTAGATCCCCTTCTTGGTCAGTGACTTGTAACGTGGAACCTTGCATGACATAGCTATAATTCGGGTTCCTCTTTCCCACATGCATCACTTTGCACTTGCTCACATTAAACGTCATCTGCCATTTAGATGCCCAATCTCCCAATCTCATAAGGTCCTCTTGTAATTTTTCATAATCCTCTTGCGATTTAAAGACTTTGAATAACTTTGTGTCATCAGCAAATTTAATTACCTCACTAGTTACTCCCATCTCTAGCTCATTTATAAATTTGTTAAAAAGCAGTGGTCCCAGCAAAGACCCCTGTGGAACTCCACTAACTACCCTTCTCCATTGAGAATACTGACCATTTAACCCTACTCTCTGTTTTCTATCTTTTAACCAATTTTTAATCCACAATAGGACACAACCTCCTATCCCATGATTCTTCAATTTCCTCTGGAGTCTTTCATGAGGTACTTTGTCAAACGCCTTCTGAAAATCCTATTGGCTATTAGCTCTGATCATAGGGGTAAAGTGCGGGAGGATAATCCTCCTGCACTACTTTGACATGTCTGGGCTGTCAAAAGCCTGGATCTGTCAATCGCAGGAGACGGAGGTCAATTGGATCCATGGACACCTATCATCACACAGCCCTAGTACCCCACCCAACAGTGACATGGGGCTGGAGGTACGGTGGACCTCCAGTCCACTTGACCCCCCCCCCCCCCCACCACCACACGTGCCCTGGGAGCTGGAGACTTGGTGGATCTCTTGGCCCCTTAAACCCCTACCAACCCCCAAAAATATCCCTGGTGACCCAGTAGGCTGCTAACCTATCCCCCCCCCCCCCCCCCACCTGCCTTGGTGGTCTAGCGATCCACCCTCCCTCCTTCCTTATTCCTAATGCTGTGCGGCAAAATGAAAATTGCCACACATCCATTTTGGATCTGAGACCTTACTGCTAGCCATTGACCTAGCGGTAAAGTCTCATGCAGTAAACGGGTGATGTTGACCTACATGCATCAAATGCCATTGGCGCGCACCAATACTCGCATCTGAAAATAATTTTTCGGACGCGCGCCAAAAATGAAATTACTGCAAGAGCCATGCGGTAGTCAGTTGGTAACTCCATTTTGGCTCGCGTAAACGCTTACATGGCTTAGTAAAAGGGCCCCATAGTGTGAATGACCTAGAAGAATGGAGAAAAGATGGGAGAGATATAAGAGGAAGGGGATAGGTCTCTGAAGGAGTTGAGTGAAGGCAGAAATGTGGCTAAAAAGATGGTGAAAGAGAGGTAATAGGAGATAAGGTACAGGGTAAAGGAAGAATAGCATGGAGGCAAGAGAAAGAATGAGAGCAATGGAAGGTAGATGAGGGCTAAAAGGATGATGGAAGTGGGGGACTAGGAAGTAGGTGAAAGATGGGGAGGGGTAGGAGATGGGGAAGGAGAGAGATAGAGAGGGCAATGGGAGTGCTGGGGAGGGGATAAGAGAGAAATAGGGAAAAAAACAGTAGGTAGATGAGATGTGAAAAGGAGGAGACTATAGACTAGAGGTTGATAAAAGAGGGCCTTATTCTGTACCTGGCAAAGGTCTGTTCATTGTTTGTGACCGAAGCCAGGTACATTGTTTACATGGAGTTTCTATTTCAGCATCTCTCATAATTCAGCATGTTCAGTTTCCCAATAGGCATATTGATATTCTATGTCCGACTGCAATATTTACTGTATTGTGTTTTCCTAGGTAGGGTCCTTGTTGTATTACTTTTGTAACCCCCCCCCCCCCCCCGCCCCCTTTTACAAAGCACCAGCAACCACTAGCATGGCTTTGTAAAAGGGATGAGGGGGTGTAGTTTAGTGGTGTTACGGTAAAGTAGATTAGCTCTATAGGTCCTGAGTGATTTTTGTATCCTTTGTATTATAGGTACTTCACAATATGCTTGGGACTGGAAAGGGTCTATATTTTTACTGAGATTACACCAAAATCTACTTTTTTTTGTATGATGAGTTCCTGGGGAAATGCCCTTTTTATGCTTTGCATCCATTTTTAGAGGAGGAGCTATGCGGGGTGGGGGGGGGGGGGGGCTTCTGTAAATGCAAAAAATATGTTTAAATATACAGCTTGATAGTCCAATGTGCAGTGTTAGGGGGTCAGTATTTTTCATAGTAGATTTCTTAGGCTACATATTTAAACTGGTACTTCAAAGGTGCTATTTACCTGTTTTATTAATACAGCTTAATAAGGTGTTTATATTTGTTATAAAGCAAGTTCAAGGATATGTACCATAGTAGTAATTATTTTGCAGGTCACTGTGATGTTTGCTGAGATTTTGGCCAGACTCAAGTCTACCATAATGGCAAAGTTTAAATTGTGGGATAATGTGACTATATTTTGAACAGTCAGTGTTTCCATAAGTGTGCGTGGGGTTTATGTTGATGCAGGACAGCTGTTGGGAAGACTGCTTACTCAGAAATCCATTATGACCTGCACTCTGGTATTATTTACGAGTCTTCCAAGCACTACTCATACCTGTATGCCTAGTGCCCCCCCCCCCCCCCCTGTTAAGACTGGGCCCCCCAAAAATGTCAGATCTGGCTACTTCACTGCACTGCACTAACCACTAGGCAGTGAGTATAAGCCTATGATAGACATCTGAGTGCACTGTGCATTTTTCTATTGGTTGCCATAGGGATGACATTTTTGTTAAATAGGAGGCGCCATTTTAAAGGTGTGTTGTCAAGTAAAAAGCAATTTTAATCAAAATTAATCACCTCACTTGTTCCGATTTCCAGGTCATTTATAAATATGTTAAATAGCTCCGGAAATGTCCATTTAACCCTACCCGCTGTTTTCTGTCCAATAACCAATTCCTAATCCACAACAGAACACTGCCTTCAATCTCATTACTCTTTAAGTTTCTCAGGAGTCTATCATGAGGAGCTTTATCAAAAAGCTTTCTGAAAATTTAAATAACGCCAGTAACATAGTAGATGACGGCAGAAAAAGACCTGCATGGTCCATCCAGTCTGCCCAACAAGATAAACTCATATGTGCCACTTTTTGTTTATACCTTACCTTGATGTGTACCTGCCATTTTCAGGGCACAGACCATAGAAGTCTGCCCAGCACTAGCCCCGTCTCCCAATCACCAGCCCTGCCTCCCACCACCTGCTCTGCCACCCAATCTCGGCTAAGCTTCTGAGGATCCCTTCCTTCTGAACAGGATTCCTTCATGTTTATCCCACGCATGTTTGAATTCCATTACCGTTTTCATCTCTACCACCTCCCGCGGGAGGGCATTCCAAGTATCCACCAATCTCTGTGAAAAAATACTTCCCGACATTTTTCTTGAGTCTGCCCCCTTTTAATCTCATTTCATGTCCTCTAGTTCTACCGCCTTCCCATCTCTGGAATAGGTTCATTTGCGGATTAATACCTTTCAAATATTTGAACGTCTGTATTATATCATCCCTGTTTTTCCTTTCCTCCAGCTCCATCTCTGGCCATCTTCAAATCTATGCTAAAATCCCACCTGTTTGATGCTGCTTTTAACTCCTAACCCTTATTCACTTGTTCAGAACCCTTATTTTATCATCCTCACTTTAATAGTCCCTTATCTCTTATTTGTACTGTTTGTCCTAATTAGATTGTATGCTCTGTCGAGCAGGGACTGTCTCTTCATGTTCAAGTGTACAGCGCTGCATACGTCTAGTAGCGCTTTAGAAATGATAAGTAGTAGTAGTAGGGTATACATGTTCAGGTCAGCAAGTCTCTCCTCATATGTCTTGTAACACAAATCCCATACCATTCTCGTAGCTTTTCTTTGCACCGCTTCAATTCTTTTTACATCCTTAGCAAGATATGGCCTCCAAAACTGAACACAATACTCCAGGTGGGGCCTCATCAATGACTTATACAGGGGCATTACTACTACTACTACTATTTAGCATTTCTATAGCGCTACAAGGCATACGCAGCGCTGCACAAACATAGAAGAAAGACAGTCCCTGCTCAAAGAGCTTACAATCTAATAGACAAAAAATAAAGTAAGCAAATCAAATCAATTAATGTGTACAGGAAGGAGGAGAGGAGGGTAGGTGGAGGCGAGTGGTTACAAGTGGTTACGAGTCAAAAGCAATGTTAAAGAGGTGGGCTTTCAGTCTAGATTTAAAGGTGGCCAAGGATGGGGCAAGATGTAGGGGCTCAGGAAGTTTATTCCAGGCATAGGGTGCAGCGAGACAGAAGGCGCGAAGTCTGGAGTTGGCAGTAGTGGAGAAGGGAACAGATAAAAAGGATTTATCCATGGAGCAGAGTGCACGGGAAGGGGTGTAGGGAAGGACGAGTGTGGAGAGATACTGGGGAGCAGCAGAGTGAGTACATTTATAGGTTAGTAGAAGAAGTTTGAACAGGATGCGAAAACGGATAGGGAGCCAGTGAAGCAACTTGAGGAGAGGGGTAGTATGAGTAAAGCGACCCTGGCGGAAGACGAGACGGGCAGCAGAGTTTTGAACCGATTGGAGAGGGGAGAGGTGACTAAGTGGGAGGCCAGCAAGAAGCAGATTGCAGTAGTCTAAACGAGAGGTGACAAGGGTGTGGATGAGGGTTTTGGTAGAGTGCTCGGAAAGAAAGGGGCGGATTTTACGGATGTTGTAAAGAAAGAAACGACAGGTCTTGGCAATCTGCTGGATATGAGCAGAGAAAGAGAGAGAAGAGTCAAAGATGACCCCAAGGTTTCTAGCTGAGGAGACAGGGAGAATGAGAGAGCCATCAACAGAAATAGAAAACGGGGGGAGTGGGGAGGTGGGTTTGGGGGGAAAAATGAGAAGCTCGGTTTTGGTCATGTTTAATTTCAGGTGGCGTTGAGACATCCAGACAGCAATGTCAGACAAGCACGCTGAAACTTTGGTTTGGATGCAAGGTGAGATATCAGGGGTAGAAAGGTAGATTTGGGAGTCATCAGCATAGAGATGGTAGGAAAAGCCATGGGATGAGATTAATGAACCAAGGGAAGAAGTGTAGATAGAAAAGAGGAGGGGACCAAGAACAGAACCCTGAGGTACGCTGACAGGCAGAGGGATAGAAGTAGAAGAGGATCCACCAGAGTGAACACTGAAAGTGCGGAGGGAGAGGTAGGAAGAGAACCAGGAAAGGACAGAGCCCTGGAATCCAAGTGAGGACAGGGTATCGAGGAGTATGCTGTGATCGACAGTGTCAAAAGCAGTGGAAAGATCAAGAAGAATGAGGATGGAATAGAGACCTCTGGATTTAGCCAGTAATAGGTCATTGGAGACTTTAGTAAGCACAGTTTCGGTTGAGTGGCGAGGGCGAAAACCAGATTGTAGTGGGTCAAGAATAGCATGTGAGGAGAGAAAATCAAGGCAGCGGCGGTGAACAGCACGCTCAAGTAATTTGGAGAGAAAAGGGAGGAGGGAGATGGGTCGGTAATTAGAGGGACAAGTAGGGTCGAGTGAAGTCTTCTTAAGGAGAGGTGTGACCACGCAGCATGTTTAAAGGCAGTAGGGACAGTTGCAGTGGAAAGTGAGAGATTGAGAATGTGACAGATAAAAGGAATAAGAGCAGGTGAGATGGCATTAAGAAGGTGGGTGGGAATGGGATCAGAGGAACAACAGGTGGTACATTTTGAGGAAGAAAGGAGAAGTGTAGTTTCCTCTATAGTAACTTCAGTAAAGGAGGAAAAGGAATGAGGGGAAGGAGAGAGAGGGGAACGGACTAGTGGAGGGAGATGTGGCGAGGTAGAGAATTCAAGGTTTATCTTTTGAACCTTGTCGTGAAAGAATTCAGCAAGGGTCTGAGGAGATAATGAAGGGGGAGTTGGGGGAGGGGGCACCTTGAGGAGAGAGTTCAATGTGGTGAAGAGAAGTTGAGGGTTAGAGCCAAGAGAGTTGGTCAGTTGGATATAATAATCCTGTTTGGCGCGTAAAAGAGCAGATTGGAAGGAGGTCAGCATGAACTTAAAGTGTAAGAAATCAGCAAGGGCCCGAGATTTCCGCCAGAGGCATTTGGTGGAGCGGGTACAGGAACGTAGGTAGCAGATATTAGAAGTCAGCCAAGGTTGGGGTTTTGTACGCCTTATAGGGCGGGTCATCAAAGGTGCAAGAGTGTCTAAGGCAGAGGATAGAGTATTGTTGTAAGAAAAAACAGCCTCGTTGACAGACGTGGATGGTGCCACACTAGAGAGGAGGTTTGAAACATGGGAGGATAGAGATGAAGGGTCAATATCGTGAAGATTCCTAGATAAATTAGATAAGATAAGACGGGACTGGGAGGGAGGAGATTTAAGTGTGAAAGTTATAAGATGGTGATCAGAGAGGGGAAGATCAGAGGCAAGGAAACTAGAGGGTGAACAGTTGGAGGAGAAGATGAAATCAAGACAGTGACCATTTTGATGAGTGGGGGAGGTGGAGCATAGTTGGAGATTAAAGGAGGATGTTAAAGCGAGTAACTTGGAAATATAAGAGTTGGAAGGATCATTAGCAGGACTATTAAAGTCACCAAGGATGAGAGAGGGGGAGGAAGGATCATGGAAGAAGGCAAGCCAGGCATCAAAGTCACTGAGAAAGGATGAAAGGGACTTATCAGGGGGACGATAAATGACCGCTATTCGAAGAGGCAGAGGAGAGAAAAGGCGGATAGAGTGGACTTCAAAGGAGGAAAAACAGTGAGATTGAGGTGGAAAAAGGGGTTGAAATCTGGAGGAGGGAGAGATAAGTAGTCCAACACCGCCCCCGCGACCAGCAGGGCGAGGAGTATGTGAAAAAAGCATAGGCGTAGTTTGACTGTTTCATTTGGGGGGGGGGAGGCAAAGGATGGGGCGGATCATATTAGCATATTCATTTGCATATATACATATGCAAATGAATATGCTAATATGGAGGAAGGAAGGAAGGAAGGGAAAAAGAGCAGGCTTTTTTTGGGAATAACCATAATGAATATGTATGAGATATCAAGCCAGCTCTTTCTCCCTTCCTTCTTTTCTCCTTACCCAGCACTCCCTCTTCCACTCCAGTAGTATTTCTCCACCCCCTTTCCCATACCATGCCAGTGTTGACCTTAGAAATGCATAAGCCACCTCAGTAAAGCCAACACACAATCTCTCCACTGCAATACACTATACACAAACTTGTGCAAAACCACACTCATAACCTTACTAAACCATAACAATACCAGAAAAATTGAAACTTACATGCAAAATTTCACAGATGCACATTTCCAAAAGGTGATATATTCCAATTAATAAATTCTGAATAAAATACTTTTTTCTACCTTTGCTGTCTGATCATTTAGTTTTTCTATTCGCCTTGGTCCCAGTGTCTTCTGTTTTATGCAGTGTCTTCTTTCCATTTGATATTCCATTTAATAGATTCAAAATAAAAATACTTTTTTGTACCTTTGTTGTCTGGACATTTTACTGTTCCATCATGCTGGTTCCAGTTTCCTCTTTTCCTGTCTTTCTGCTAATTCTCCTTCAACTGCTTGCTGTCCATTTGTCTTTTCTCTTCTCTCCTGTCTTATTCCATTCCTTCACTACACCTACCTTTGACACATTATTTCTTTTTTAGCTCTTTCCTCTCTGTTTTGTTTCTTTACTGCCTCTCTGTTCACTTAAATTTCACCCTCGTCCTCATCCTTCTCCTTTTTAGTTTTCAGCTATCAAATTCCATTTCCTTCTCTCACCCACTAGCTGCCCCATTCCTCTTCTCAGTCCTTCCTCCAACCTTCCATTTCCTTTCATCTTTATTTAATCAACTCTCCATTACCACATTTCTGCCCCCTCCCATCACTATCATCCTCTCATTTGTTTCCTTCCCACCTCCCCTTTGGCCTCTCCCAAATAGTTCCACCATTTGCAGCATCTTCCTCCCTCCAACCTTCTAGCCCAGCATGCCTGCTCCCTTTCTCCCCTCCCCACCCTTGTAGCCTAATATCTCCCTGTCCCTTCCACATACACACACACACCCCAGCATCTTCCAGCCCCCCCTTCCCTGTGGTCCAGCATTTCTTCCTCTCTTTCTTCCCTCCCTCCAATTGTCCAGCATTTCTCCCTCACTCCCTTCTGTCCCTGGATCCACAATCTCTCTCTTTTTCTCTTTCCCCCTCTAGTGTATATCTATCCCTCCCTCTCATCCATACCCATGTACAACCTCTCTTCCCTCCTTCTTCTCTCCCACTGCCCACATCACTCTCAGTATCTCCCTTCCTTGCACCCTGGGCCCAACATCTATCTCTTTCGTCCTCTTCCTTCCCCTTTTAGCATCCCTTCATAGTTGAACACTAAATACCTTGGTGTTACCATTCATTCCTGTTTATCTTTTTCCTCACAGATCTCTTCAGTTTGTGTTCCAGTTTTCTAGCTCTCTGTAAAATCAGACTTCTTAGACTTTGCTTCTCTTCACTCATTATTTCACACCTTAATCAGTTCCCTGCTGGATTACTGTAATGTAGTCTACGCAGCTGTTACCAAGTCTGAGTTAAAAAGTTTACAGATTCTTCAGAACACTGGGGCTTGGGTATTATGTAAAGCTAAACAAAGAGACCATGCTATTCCCCTTTTCAAAAAGCTCCACTGGCTTCTGGTTGAATTCAGTACAAAGTTTTGCTTCTTATTTTTAAAGCTCTCCATACAGGCTTTCCAGATTACTTGGCTAAACTAACCATTCCTTACTCCATGCCACGACTGAATGTACCGGTCGCCATCAGCGCTGCCATTCATTCTTCTCACAGGCAGCCTCGTTCCCACTCCCCTTTGCCGCGTCCTCCGGCTCTCTCTGATGCACTTCCTGTTTAACATCAGAGAGAGCCAGAGAGGAGTGGACGCGGCAAAGGGGAGCGGGAGCGGAGCTGCCTGTGAGAATGAATGGCAGCGCTGATGGCGACCGGTACGGGTGAAGATAAGAATGCTGCAGTGAGGGACCGAGGCAGTGCCGGTGGGGAAGACACAATTAAGCCCCGCCAGTTAGCCGGTGCGACTTCCTTCAAGAAGACTCATTTGGGGGGCAATGCCCCCCTCGCCCCCCAATCTACACCCATGGAAAAAAGATAACCGCCATGGCATAGGGCTGCGACTGAAGCAGAGTCATCCGGGCAGAGCCAGGTTTCTGTTATGGCGAGCAGATGGAGGTGACGCGAGATAAAGAGCAGGGCCGGTCTTAGCAAGTGCGGGGCCCTATGCAGACCAATTTGGTGGGGCCCCATCCTAGCCCCGCCCCTATCCTAGCCCCGCCCCCACCCATTGATAAGATTATTCAGTTTTTAGAAAATTTTTTTATTTATGAAATTTCAAATAAAGACAAATGAAGCTAAACTTGTACAGAAAAACTGATTGAAATAATAAGCACAATGCTATCATGAAACCCCCCCTCCCAAGAAATTATTCAAGTCCACAATTAGTAGTTCAAATTCTCATAACCCCGGGGGGTCAGAGGTGCGGACACACAATCTCTCCACTGCAAAACACTATACACAAACTTGTGCAAAAACACAGTCAGAACCTTACCAAACCATAACAGCACTAATTCCAAGGACAGGACGAGCTACAACCTTATGCATGGAAAGGCAGAACTGTAATTACACCAGGCTCTATAACACCAATACACTACCTTGTGAAAAAAAAAGGGCTGCAAATACTACACGCTAGCAGGATACTGTACCTTGATCACACATGAAAAACACATGACAACAAATATGAAGGCAAAATACTGAATGGAAAGTTACCTCAAGAAGTCAGACTCAGCTTGCAGCAATACTAGAAAAATTGAAACTTACATGCAAAATATCACAGATGCACATTTCTAAAAGCTGACATATTCCAATTAATAAATTCTGAATAAAATACTTTTTTTCTACCTTTGTTGTCTGATCATTTAGTTTTTCTATTCGCTTTGGTCCCAGTGTCTTCTGTTTTATGCAGTGTCTTCTTTCCGTTTGATATTTTTTCTCTCACCGTGCCCACCATCCTCCTGTGTCCTTATGTGTTCTGTCTACCATCTGTAGCCCCCTGTCCCTATCCTTTCTCCAGTTTCAGCATCTGCCTTCAAAGTGTTCCGATCCAGCCCTTAAATTCAACAATTTGCCCTCCATACACATCCAGCATTTCTCCTCTCTCCCCTCCACTCCATTTCCAGCAATTTCTCCTCTCCCTGGGCCCTGCCATCCCATCCAATTCCATCCTTGGCCCTCTCTATCCTTCCCTCCTCCATCCACATCCAGCAATTCTCCTCTCTCCCCTCCCCTCCATTTCCAGCAATTTCTCCTCTCTCTGGGCCCTGCCATCCCATCCAAGTCCATCCTTGGCCCTCTCTGCCCTTCCCTCCTCCATCCACATCCAGCAATTCTCCTCTCTCCCCTCCCCTCCATTTCCAGCAATTTCTCCTCTCCCTGGGCCCTGCCCTCCCATCTGTTCCTCTCTCCCCTGCCCCCCTCCATTCACCCATGTATCCAGCAATTCCCCTCTCTCCCTGGGCCCTGCCATCCCATCCAAGTCCATCCTTGGCCTTCTCTGCCCTTCCCTCCTCCATCCACATCCAGTAATTGTCCCCTCTCCCTTCCCCTCCATTTCCAGCAATTTCTCCTCTCCTTGGGCCCTGCCCTCCCATCTGTTCCTCTCTCCCCTGCCCCCCTCCATTCACCCATGTATCCAGCAATTCCCCTCTCCCTGAGCCCTGCCATCCCATCCATGTCTCTCTTTCCCCTGCCTGCCCTCTTCTCTCCCCTACGATGCACGATCGATCATCGATCCTTTCCTTTTTCGCTTTTAAATTTACCTCCAGTCCGGCAGCGTCAGTGAAAGCGCTCCCAGCCAGTAAAAGCGCTTCTCTTCGCTGTGTTCCGCCTTCTTCTGACGTCATGACGTCAGAAGAAGGCGGGACACAGCGAAGAGAAGCGCTTTTACTGGCTGGGAGCGCTTTCACTGACGCTGCCGGACTGGAGGTAAATTTAAAAGCGAAAAAGGAAAGGGATCGGTGATCGATCGTGGGGGAGAGAAGAGGGCGGGCAGTTCGGACGAGCGGCGGCGATCCCCGGGCGGAACTAGGTCAAGGCTGACTGAGGCGCGCTGCGCGGGGCCCCCCTAAGCGCGGGGCCCTATGCGGCCGTCTCGGTCGCCTCGACCTAAGACCGGCCCTGATAAAGAGGTCCTGCATATAGGGGAGTTTGTTACAGATAGAGCGGGCATTCCATAGAGCACAAGAGAAGGGCAGAGAAGAGGAGGGGAGTAGAGGAATAGAGATGAGGTTAGAGAGGTCGCGGTGAGATCTGTAGAGTTGGGATAACAGTTGGTGAGGAGGGCCAGGATTGGGATTGATGTCACCGGCTGAGAGTAAGAGGAGGAGTAAAAGAGAGCGGAGGAGAGTAGGAGAGGTGTGGCCATGAAGGCGTCGAAGGCAAGAGGTATTTAGGTGGAATGGGGAAGGCAAAATGGAGGGAAGAAAGAGACGGAGATTAAAAGCCAAGAGGGAGGAAGAGGGTAGGAGAGAAGGTGAGGTGATGAAGTCAATGGATGGGCAGTGAGTTCCTGTAGTGGAGAGTGGTAGGGGGTGAGGGAAAAGATTAGGAAGGGACAGGGCTAGGAAGAGAATGTGAATAGGGGCCATAAACGACTGAGGTACTTTAGCAACTGGGAAGATTAGATGTAAAGAGAAAAATGCCCCGCGCGGCACCTAGAGCGGAGGCCCTGAGTGGATCGGAGTGGACCTGGGTGTCACCCCGGAGAAGGCTGTAAGGATATGCAGATGAGCTGCAAGTCCTCCACAGCACCTGAAAGGCAGCCGGTGGTAGAGCTTTTCTTCTGCTGGTCACACCTCTCTCTATGCAGCCTAGCAACCTTCTAGCTACGGCCACTGCCTTGGCACACTGTTTCGTCGCCTTCAGATCCTTAGATACTATCACCCCCAGATCCCTCTCCCTGTCCATACATATCAGACTCTCACCACCTAACACATACGTCTCCCGTGGATTTCTAGTCCCTAAGTGCATCACTTGGCATTTCTTCGCATTGAATTTTAATTGCCAAACCTTAGACAATTCTTCTTGCTTCTGCTGATCCTTTTTCATGTTTTCCAGTCCCTCCCTGGTGTCCACTCTGTTACAAATCTTAGTATCATCCGCAAAAAGGCAAACTTTACCTTCTAACCCTTTCGGCAATGTCATTCACAAATATATTGAACAGAATTGGCCCCAGCACCGATCCCTGAGGCACTCCACTACTCATCTTTCCCTCATCTGAGTGAATTCCATTAACCACCACCCTCTGGCGTCTGTCCGTCAACCAGTTCCTAATCCAGTTCACCACGTTGGGTCCTATCTTTAGCCTGTCAAGTTTATTCAAGAGCTTCCTGTAGGGAACCGTGTCAAATATAGTACATCAGTCAGCTCACCTTTATAGACATGTTTATTCATGCCTTCGAAGAAATGAAGCAAATTGGTGAGACAAGACTTCCTTGGTTGAATCCATGCTGATTCTGTCCCATTAAACCATGTTTAATGTGTTCTGTAATTTTGCTCTTTTTAAGCTTTCTACTATTTTGTCTGGCATTGAAGTCAGGCTTACCAGACCCTAGAGTGCATGCCATCCGGTCCAGGTGATTTACTATTCTTTAATTTGTTGATTTGGCTCAGTACGTCTTCTAAGTTCACCAAGATTTCTTTCAATTCCTTTGCATTGTCACCCTTGTGAGATTGCCTCTGGAGGTCATGTAGCCATTTTGAGATTGGAGCCATCGTGGGCAAGAACAAGTGAGGATCACTCCTTCTCCCACTGGCCATCAATGACATGGTAGGCCCAAGAGGGTTTTTGTTTTCTGGTTGAGGGAGGGGAAGAAGTGGGCACTGTTTCAGATCCAGGACGGGCTAGTTTCGTTTTCAGCTGAAACTGAGTGATTTTTGTTGCAGATTTGGTTTCGACTGAAACCAAAAATACTGGTTTTGGTTGGGCTCTAATGTGCATACAACATATGTAAATAGCTTTGGTTGTTAAAGGAACAGTGGGAAGTGGACTATGGCTCTCCAAGGACAAGGCAAAAAAATGACTTAAGGTTCAATGAAACAATTTATTGATGATTGAAGACTCTACACAACACCGTGTTTCTGCCAAATGCATGCCTCAGGAGTTTTGATGCTCTGTCTGAAGAGTGAAGCCATCCAATTTGCATTTTTCATGGGATTCCTTGTTCCTCCACCTTGCTATTCATTAACAGCTTTGGTTGTACCACAGAAAGACAGTATATCAAATCCATGCCCCTATACCTTTACCCTTTGTGTTGCCTGTATGTGTGTCTGTTTTGTCTGTGTTTTATGCACATGTGTGGGGATGAGTGTCTCTGTTTTGTGTGTGTGTACATGTGTCTGTGTATATTTGTGTCCAGGATCTCACCCTTTCTTCCACCATGTGTTCAGCATTTCTCCCTTTCTTTCCATCATCCTCTCAATCCAACATTTCTCATTCTCTCTCTTTCTTTCTTTTGCCCCATCCCGCAGGTCCAACAATTCTCCGTCTTCCTTCCTCTCTCCCCCCTCAGTCTTTCAAACTTACTTTATGCTTGAGTAGTTTTGTGTGTATGTGATTGGTCATAGTTGTGTGTGCATGTGCGATCAGTATGTGTACTGGTTTCCTGTGTGTCTGTGAGTAGGAGAGCTGTTTGAAAGGTGTGATTCTTTTACCACTATGGTGTGCTGTATGCTGTATGTTGGAACTGCTTCTCCTATAGAAATATATTGGGACATTATAGACCTAACTCCCCTCTTGTTTGTCAGTGATCCCCTTTATACAAGGCTGCTATAAACCCCTCCTCCCAATGCCCCTCATCTCTCATTGACACCTCGTATAAAACAGACATTCCCTTATATATCCAAACTCCCTTTAGCGCTCCTTATAAGACAGTCACCCCCTAATACCTCCCAGTTCCCATGGGGGCCGATGCTCAAATGTTCATGCCAAAGTCCACAGTGCAGAATCCTATAACTTGACAACAGCGAAGAAAAATAGCTAAGCAATGCTTGAAGCTAATTATATTTAAATTTTATGTGCGGTGAAATTGCAGTATGAAACAAAAAGTGGGGGGAGTCATATGCCTGGCACATGCCCGCAATGTTTTTGCAGTAAGCATGTCCAGATGAAACTGGAAGTGCAGGCACACATCAGCACTGTTTAGTGCTTTTAAATATGAGCCTTTGAAAAATTATTTGCCCTTGACCTGGCTTGGCCGCTGTCGTGGACAGGATGCTGGGCTCGATGGACCCTTGGTCTTTTCCCAGTGTGGCATTACTTATGTACTTATGTACTTTTAGGCAGTGGCGTTCCTAGCTTGTTCACCAACCGCACTGCCCCCCCCTCTCCGGTGCATCACTCCCCTCCCGGCATGTTGGCCCTGAAAGTACGCCCACCACCGAAGCGCATCACCCCACCACCTTTCCTCTAACCTCCTTGCCTCCTACCAAGGGGGTTCACAGAGCAGGCTTGCAGTTGTCTGCTCTGCTGGTACCCTGCCCCAGAACACGAAGTAACATCAGAGGGGAATAGGGGGCCGGCAGAGCTGATAGCCGCATGCCTGCTGTGTGCACCCCCTCGCTTCCTTCACCTGGAGCTGACTGCGGTATTTCAAGTCCCATTTCCCTTTCCCTATTTGCTTCTGCGTTGCTGACTGACCTCGTTAACATCCATTTGAATGCATTTAAATAAATTTGCAGCCATCATTAGCACGCATGTTAATAGTCCTGCTGGAGCCCTCCGAACATTCTGCACACATTAATGTGTGCAGTAGCTTGGTGCTAACTACATTTAATGTCGGCATTACCTTCATAACATCGGCCCACTGGCATCTTAATCACACACTCATTCAAAAACAGTTATCCCTTTCTTTCACACCATTCATACAAATGTTTGTATGTTTGGGAAGCTTGCCAGGTGCCCTTGGCCTGGATTGGCCGCTGTCGTGGACAGGATGCTGGACTCGATGGACCCTTGGTCTTTTCCCAGTATGGCATTACTTATGTACTAGTCCCTGATTCTGCCCACTAAAGCTGGTGCTGCAGATCCCATTTCTCCATAGTACACCAGGATAGGATTGCCAGCTATGCCACCCCTCAATTTTCAGGCCCCTAATCTTTCCCCTTGTCCTCCAAGACACCACGCTTTGCTACATTAAGCTTTGTTTTGTTGGTTCTTTATATTTGTGTGGCTATCAAGTTTTGTATTGTGCTGACAGCCTATACGCTACAGCAAATCAATTGCCTGCAAAGGTCATATAATTTTTACCCCCAGTCTGAATAGAGAAACTGCCCTCCCAGTGCACCCTCATCAGAGATCCCAGGTGGCCACTGTAGCTCAGAAGGGTCTGGAATGTGTGTGGGCCCTCTGGAAACAAAGAGGCTCCTTGTTGAGCATTTGCCTGGCCAAAACTTAGTGGATCCTCTGGGGCAAGCTTTGCCAACCCCAGAGCCCTTCTGGCAAGCTTCTAGGAGCCTAAGTGATTGGGCTTTACCTAGATCATGAAAGCATAAGAACATAAGAATAGCCATACTGAGTGAAACTGATGGTTCATCTGGCGCAGTATCCTGCTTCCAACAATGGCCAATCCAGGTCAAAAGTACCTGGCAGAATCCCAAAGAGTAGCAAGATTTCATGCTACCAATCCCAGGAATCAGTAGTGGTTTTCCCCATGTCTATCTTAATAGTAGATTATGGACTTTTCCTCCAGGAACTTGTCCAAACAATTTTTAAACCCAGATACGCTAACTGTTGTTTACCACATTCTCTGACAAGGCGCTCCCAGAGCTTAACTATTCATTGAGTGAAAAAATGTTTACTATTTATTTTCAAAGTATTACCATGTAACTTCATGGAGTGACCTTTGTGAAAGAGTGAACAACTGATTTACATTTACCCATTCTATTCCATTCAGTATTTTGTAGACCTCTATCATATCGCCCTTTATCCATCTCTTCTCCAAGCTGAAAGAGCCCTAGCCTCTTTAGTTTTTCCTTATATGAGAGGCATTCCATCCCCTTTATCATTTTAGTCTCCTTTCTTTGAACCTTTTCTAATTTCACAATATTTTTTTAAAAAATGGCAAAACCCAGAATTTCACATCTGCCAAGAAGATCAGAAGGGGGAGACTGGCGGAAGGGATATGGGGACCTCCAGTCTCGGCAGGCAAGGGCCCTGAAAGGACCAAACCTGATGCCTCATCAAGCTAGCACCCTTGGGGCTGTGGGGACAAACTCATAGTAACATAGTAACATAGTAGATGACGGCAGAAAAAGACCTGCACGGTCCATCTAGTCTGCCCACGATAAACTCATATGTGTATACCTTACCTTGATTTGTACCTGTCTTTTTCAGGGCACAGACCGTATAAGTCTGTCCAGCAGTATTTCCCGCCTCCCAACCACCAGTCCCGCCTCCCATCACCGGCTCCGGCACAGACCCCGTATAAGTCTGCCCTCCCCCATCCTAGCCTCTCAACCACCAACCCCTCTTCCCCCCGCCACCCAATTTCAGCTAAGCTTCTGCGGATCCATTCCTTCTGCACAGGATTCCTTTATGGCTGTCCCACGCATGTTTGAATTCCATTACCGTTTTCATCTCCACCACCTCCCGCGGGAGGGCATTCCAAGCGTTCACCACCCTCTCCGTGAAGAAATACTTCCTGACATCTTTCCTGAGTCTGCCCCATGCTCTACTGGTTCCATTATGTTTTTGTCTTGTTTTTTTTCAAATCTGTTGCTAGGTGTGACAACTTGAGCATAGATGGTATAATTTAAAAACTGAAGAAATGGAAAGGAAATGTCAGTTGCAAGGGAATTATTATCATCAAGAAATTAAAGAGAACATCTAAATAAAAGACTTTCTGCTTCTGATGACTGTCCTCATGGCATTGTTTTAAAGTTGTGAATGAGATCTGTAAGGAGGAGGGATTTGATACATTGAGAGGCTATAAGAGTACCAATCTCCCGTGGTAATGATATATATCTATGACTCTAGAGTTGGGGGTCAATTTAATTTAATTAACTTGATACATTTATATCCCGTTTTATCTAAGGTGAGTACCAATATTCACATACATAATTTTACATAGATGTCACATACACAGTCTTCGACAATCGTCACATACATGGTTTTAGCTAGATGGTAGTTACAATTATATGGGGAGGACACCTAGTCGCCTGTGTCATATACATAGAGGGGCATTTTCGAAAGGGCCATCCAAGTTTTGATTTGGATGTCCTCACAAAACGTCCCTATCCAGGGGCAGGGAAACCCGTATTTTTGAAACAAGATGGACGTCCATCTTTCGTTTCAAAAATACCGTCAGGGACGTCCAAATCCTTAAATTTGGTAGAGCCTAGATTTGGGCGTCCCTATACATGGACGTTTCTGATTACTACTACTACTACTACTATTTAACATTTCTAAAGCGCTACTAGGGTTACGCAGCGCTGTACAGTTTAACATAGAAGGACAGTCCATGCTCAAAGAGCTTACAATTGGTGATAATCGAAACCAAGGACGTCCATCTCAGAAATGACCAAATGCAAGCCATTTGGTCGTGGGAGGAGCCAGCATTTGTAGTGCACTGGTCCCCTTGACATGCCAGGACACCAACCGGGCACCCTAGGGGGCACTGCAGTGGACTTCATAAGTTCTCCCAGGTAAGCTCCCTTAACTTGTGTGCTGAGCCCCCCCCCAAATCCCCACAAAACCCACTACCCCCAACTGTACACCACTACCATAGCCCTTACAGGTGAAGGGGGCACCTAGATGTGGGTATAGTGGGTTTGTGGTGGGTTTTGGAGGACTTGCTGTTTCCTCCACAAACGTAACAGGTAGGGAGGGGGATGGTGCTGGGTCAACCTGTCTGAAGTGCACTCACCCGCTAAAACTGCTCCAGGGACCTGCATACTGCTGTCACGGACCTGATTATGACATCTGAGGCTGGCACGATTTATTTTGAAAGATGTATTTTTGAGGGTGGGAGGGGGTTAGTGACCACTGGGGGAGTAACAGTAGGTCATCCCCAATTCTCTCCGATGGTCATCTGGTCATTTCGGGCACCTTTTTGTGCCATAATCGTAAGAAAAACAAGTCCGGGTGAAAACGTCCAAGTGTTCGTCAGGGACGTCCTTCTTTTTTTCCATTATGGGTCAAGGACGTCCAAGTGTTAGGCACACCCAAGTCCTGCCTTCACTATGACTCTGACACGCCCCCTTGAACTTTGGCCATCCCTGTGACAGAGTGCAGTTGGGGATGTCCAAAATCAGCTTTCGATTCTACTGATTTGGACGTTTCTGAGACAAGGATGTCTATCTTCCGATTTATGTTGAAAGATGGGTGTCCTCCTCTTTTGAAAATGAGCCCAATAGTCTTCACTTATATGGACCTGTAGTCACATATATAGTCTTTGATGGGTTGCAATTGTAATTAGGTGGCCAGGACTCATGTTTTGGGATTGTTTGAAGATGGTCTTTGCGCTGTTGCTAATAAAAAGATTTAAACAAAAATTGTAGGATCCAAGATGGCATCTACCTGATCAGATATATTCAGCAGCACTCTGGACCTTGTTGTTGTGCTTTGCCTTTAGTGGAGAGATTCTTACTTTGTGGTATGGCTCTGAAATGCAAATGCAAGGTTAGAAGCTATCCCTCCCTGGGGCAATGGAGGGTGAAATGATTTGCCCAGGATTGCAAGGAGTTGCAGTGGGAATTGAACCCAGTTCCCCTGGCTCTCAGGCTACTATACTAACTATTAGCCCATTCCTCCACTCTGAGAATTTAAATCATACCTTTTTCATCAGTAGCTCAAGGTGAGTTGCATTCAGGTACACTAGGCTTGTCCAAAATCAGAAGAAACAACAGCAGGATTTGAACTCTAGATTTCCTGGTTGTTGGGTGGGTGCTGTAACCACTAGGCTACTCGTCTGCTCCAGATAATGTGCCTTGATTCATGTTAACATGTCCTAACATGGTAGCACCTTTTATATTTAATATCTTTTATTGGATTTTATCATAATACAATACAAGCAAGAGCGCACCACAGTTCAACAAACAACAGATACAAACATGGCAAAACTGGAGCTCACATTCAAGAAACAACTATCCACAACTAGAAACACATTAAGAAAAGGGGGGAAGAAAGAGGAGGTGGAGAAGTAAAAAAAAAAGGAGGGTGGGGGGTGCTGGAGGATACAAATCCAGACATGGAGCATGCATAGGCCACAAAATAAATGTAGTGATTAATTTTCAAACTAAAAACTACCCACAATAAAAGAATCCTCAACTATGTGGACTGTTTGAAAATGATGCTTTAAAATTATTCTGTAATTGTGATGAATTGCCTACAGCAGTTTGCTTTTGCTATCTCATTGTACTACTACTACTACTATTTGACATTTATAGAGCTCTACTAGGGTTACGCAGCGCTGTACCATAAACAAACAATGACGGTCCCTGCTCAAAGGAGCTTACAATCTAGAGGACAAGACGGACAAGGAGAGCAGACAAGCAATAAATGAAGTAGACAATCAATTGTCAGCCATTTTTAATCACAGTCAAGGATCACAAATCACAACAGTATTAACAACTTGATCAGTTTTTCTCACTCATGCTTAATGACCACAATCACACAGTATTGACACTTTTCGATCATTAATTCCCTGATACAATCAGTGTTCACATTCACAGTATTGTCACATCTCCATCTTCTATTCTCAGGCATAATCTGCAGAGCTAAGACCAGCGACTTCCAAAATCACCACAATGTGAGACTTTGTTCAATAATTCCCCGCGAGAGTCAATTACATGGATAGTGAATACAGATACAGGATTAGCACACCACTATTAAGGAATTACAATCAGACTATTGTCAAATTATTGACTGTATACCCTTGGATAGAATTTACTAAATGATTGGCTGGTACTGCACCCCTACTAGCATGGCTCTGCTTGAAGACTAATGCCAATTCCATAGCAATAGGCGATGACATCAGCTACTCAGGATCATGCTATAAAAATAAGATGGTGGCCACTTTCATAGACTCAAGTCTTGAGTAAAATTAAGAACCCTTAAGAAATGTTTTGAGTGGAATTAAGGTGCTTTAGTCTCTCTCCTTCAGATGCAGTGAAGATGAATGTGGGAGAGGAATATTGGAGAAGAAAAGCAACATTTTGGCTAGGTAAGGTAGAATCTTCCCAATCTAAAGAAAGAAGATTGGAAACTTAAGCCATTTTATGTGGATGGGAGAAAGAACACTTGGACTCAAATACAAAAAAATAAAAATTGTGCTTTCTTTTGTTCCTTCTTTGGACCTTCCCATTCATCAGTCCATACTGACACTACTACTACTACTTAACATTTCTAGAGCGCTACTAGGGTTACGCAGCGCTGTACAATTTAACAAAGAGAGACAGTCCCTGCTCAAAGAGCTTACAATCTAATAGACAAGTGAACGGTCGGTCCGATAGGGGCAGTCAAATTGGGGCAGTCTGACAGGTATAAGTCCTTCAGAAATCATTGTTGAACAGGGTTCTACAGGTAGGCCACTTGTCATCTTAGCGGATAAAGTCAAGTTTGCCTGGTTTGGTTAGCAGCAAGTCTAATGACATGTTCTTCTGTTCCCTCTCAGACTCAATGAGCTGATAACCAAACACTTCCATCTCCTGCTGACAGAGTTTCTGCACTTCCTTTACTTTGGAGAAGTTCAGCTTCTCTCTCCAGTGCTAAGCAACCTTCATGGAGTTCTTACTGAACTTTTTCTCCTTAAGAAGGAGTTCATGGGTGACATTGTAAATCCAAGATTCCAACATGGGGGTCATTGTGAGCCCTACGTAGTCATACAACTCTCTGATGTGATCTACTGGGCTCTTCACAAGGTCTTCATAGCGTACCATAACATACCGGCCCTTCAAGAAGGGTTGAGGTTTCCGCAAGGCCAACTTATAAGTTTGTTCTTGGGCCTTACAGATTTCTTCCATCACCACACTAATGTTGGTCTTGGAGTTCTGAGCTTTACTGACAATAGCATCAGTATAGCCCAGGAATATGACTCTTTCCCATGAGGAGAATACAGCCCGGGGATCCCTTACTAGGTGGATTATCTTCAGGTTCAGTGAGGGGTCCTTTATGAGCGGGTAGAGAACCTCCAAGTCAAGGATTCGAACAGTCTTCACCACCACGTGGCTGTAGGTCCTGCAGGCCTCCTCCATTTTTTCAAGTGATACGTTTCCGCATTTTTTATTGCACTGTGCTCTGAAAAGTAAGTCTTTAATGGAGGATTCTGGGCAGGCAGGAGGGGAACAGAGAGCACGGCTTTCCTTCCACATGAAAACATTTGAGATGTTCTTGTTTTGTGAAAAGTAGGGTAGAAAAACAGACATGTCACACAGGAAAATGGATCTTATCAGGTCCCGTATAGGTAAATGCAGAAGCTTTGGGGGTGCATGGGGCAACTTCTTCCACACGTGCCAGGCAGGCTCCATCAGGTAAAACACATCGGGGTTCTGATTGAAGAGCTGACCCACAAATGAAGACCCTGACCTCCAAGAGGTAAGGATGAGGAGGTGGGTTTTGGTTTTTCTGGCATTCAACCTTTGTTTAGGGACCTGGTATATTTGCCAGGTAGAACACCATATCACCAAGACCAAAATCGCACAGAGGAGGTACTGCAGATAAGTTCGGAATTTTCCACTCATCACATTAGTGAACTGTGAACAGAGAACAGAGGTGTTAGCCTGGAGGGGAAATGTGCCTGAATGACTACACAATTCCTGTGATCTCCATCTATAGCAGTTAGAACATAAGAGTAGCCATACTGGATCAGACCAATGGTCCATCTAGCCCAGTATCCTGTTTTCCAAACAGTGACAGAAACCCAAATCGTGGCAACACTCCATACTACAAATCCCAGGGCAAGCATTTGCTTCACCTGTCTAAATAACAGACTATGGACTTTTCCTCCAGGAATTTGTCCAAACCTTTTTAAAACCCAGATACGCTAACCGCTGTTACTGCATCCTCCAGTAAGAAGAGTTCAAGAGCTTAACTATTTGTTGAGTGAAAAATATTTCCTCCTATTTGTTTTAGAAGTATTTCAATGTAACCTCCTCAAGTGTCCCCTAGTCTGTGTACTTTTCCCTAGTCTGTGTACTTTTGGAAAAAGTGAAAACACCACTCAGGATTTTGTAGGCAAAGATAGCAGCTATTTCTGCCCGGTTTTGAACGGGAGATGTTTTGTATGCGAGGTGAACAGGATAACCACTATACTACTGTAGATCCCCTATGGGTGAGGTTTTTAAAGAGGGTGGTACGATGGTAAAATCACGGTGTAGGGTCCCACGCTAAACTCTCACCACTTAGGGAAGGTACAAAGAAAGGTGGGGAAATTCTGTATTTTGTATATTATACAGTGTGCAATTCAAGATGTTAAGCGAATTTCCGTAGACGTTACAAAATTTTAATGATGACAATATTGCACACTAACTTTTAAATTATAATAATTTATTGCACAAGATGTTTCTTTTTAACTTTTCAGAAAATGTATCAACTTTCAATCAGTAAATTTTCCTCTGAAATTCTCAACACCACAAATCAGATAAGTAGTACAAATAATTACTTTCTCTACATAAGTACATAAGTAGTGCCATACTGGGAAGGACCAAAGGTCCATCTAGCCCAGCATCCTGTCACCGACAGTGGCCAATCCAGGTCAAGGGCACCTGGCACGCTCCCCAAATGTAAAAACATTCCAGACAAGTTATACCTAAAAATGCGGAATTTTTCCAAGTCCATTTAATAGCGGTCTATGGACTTGTCCTTTAGGAATCTATCTAACCCCTTTTTAAACTCCGTCAAGCTAACCGCCCGTACCACGTTCTCCGGCAACGAATTCCAGAGTCTAATTACACGTTGGGTGAAGAAAAATTTTCTCCGATTCGTTTTAAATTTACCACACTGTAGCTTCAACTCATGCCCTCTAGTCCTAGTATTTTTGGATAGCGTGAACAGTCGCTTCACATCCACCCGATCCATTCCACTCATTATTTTATACACTTCTATCATATCTCCCCTCAGCCGTCTCTTCTCCAAGCTGAAAAGCCCTAGCCTTCTCAGCCTCTCTTCATAGGAAAGTCGTCCCATCCCCACTATCATTTTCGTCGCCCTTCGCTGTACCTTTTCCAATTCTACTATATCTTTTTTGAGATACGGAGACCAGTACTGAACACAATACTCCAGGTGCGGTCGCACCATGGAGCGATACAACGGCATTATAACATCCGCACACCTGGACTCCATACCCTTCCTAATAACACCCAACATTCTATTTGCTTTCCTAGCCGCAGCAGCACACTGAGCAGAAGGTTTCAGCGTATCATCGACGACGACACCCAGATCCCTTTCTTGATCCGTAACTCCTAACGCGGAACCTTGCAAGACGTAGCTATAATTCGGGTTCCTCTTACCCACATGCATCACTTTGCACTTGTCAACATTGAACTTCATCTGCCACTTGCACGCCCATTCTCCCAGTCTCGCAAGGTCCTCCTGTAATCGTTCACATTCCTCCTGCGACTTGACGACCCTGAATAATTTTGTGTCATCGGTGAATTTAATTACCTCGCTAGTTATTCCCATCTCTAGGTCATTTATAAATACATTAAAAAGCAACGGACCCAGCACAGACCCCTGCGGGACCCCACTAACTACCCTCCTCCACTGAGAATACTGGCCACGCAATCCTACTCTCTGCTTCCTATCTTTCAACCAGTTCTTAATCCATAATAATACCCTACCTCCGATTCCATGACTCTGCAATTTCTTCAGGAGTCTTTCGTGCGGCACTTTGTCAAACGCCTTCTGAAAATCCAGATATACAATATCAACCGGCTCCCCATTGTCCACATGTTTGCTTACCCCCTCTGTTACTCAAAATTTACTTTAACTATGAAATTCTAACAAGAAAATTGATTCTTTATGTCAATTGCTTTCTTACAGATGTCCACTTCCTTTACTTTGCAATGTAACTGAATCTCAGCATAAACCTCCAGGTAAGTATTTACATGTACGTTTAAAGTCTCTGAAACGGTGTAGGTGGTGATTTTTGTACTTAGCTGCTTGAGTTGAACTTTCTTGAATGATGGTAACTTTGGTCTTTTGTGGTAGTTGGTGCACGTGTCGCTCCTGCGATGGTCCTCCTGCGTTGCCCAACAGCCTCTGTACCTGTACTCTGGTTAACCAAAAAAAATTGAAACCCTGTCTCCCTATCCTGTGGGAATTTTTATAGGGATTTTTGTTATCAAAACTGTGGCCAACCTATCTAGAGTAAATCAATAGATAATTAATGTTCCCTATTGCAGGACCTGACTTATTACTTTTCCCTGCCTAATGAGGAACACTCTTCCATGTATGTTAATCACACCTTGTAACCAGTCACACATTTCATACCTCACTGCCCTCATACACAGCAGTTCAGCTAAGGACAACAGTCCTGTTTCAATTTTTAATCAGCACCAATTCTCACTGCAGACCGGTGTAAGGTGATCACAACCCTGCTTCGTGGCAGGTCAGTGGGAACACACCAGATTTGCACACTCACCCTTCACCAACAGGCTTCTACACAATTTGTAGCCCCTCCAAACTCAGGCAGACCCCTCAGTACAACCACCCATTAACACATATGCATTGCACTCAAAGTGTCAGTCAAATGCACTGTGGCCACAACTCTGCTCTGAGACAGATCAGTGGAAACACAACAGTTTTCCTGCACACTCACTGTCACTAGCCACCTTCACTTGTTACCAGCAGGCTATTATACAGCTTATAGCCTATTTCAACTCAGGCAAGCCTTTCTGTATAACCACTTAGCAAATTGCACTCCCTCAGTGCCAGTCAGGTGTGCTGTGGTTTTCAGTGTGATTATCAGCCTGTCTAGTCACACAAATGTCTTATACATACATGGGCAGATCATCTTTCATGCAGGTATATCTTCCCTTTACCTACAGTCTCTCAGCTTTACCGAATTCCACTCTCTCTGTATCACCAGGTGTTCTGATTCAGTCAAATTATACTCTATTGAGGTTTTCCTCCTCATCCACACTCAATTTTCCAAGCACACAGACAGAGCACCTCTCATACCGGTCCTGTCTCTTCTGTGTCAACAGTTCCTCTCACCTTGAATCAGACAACTCTTTATTTAAGCTCTCTCTCCTGTATAAATCAACTCTTACACACACACAGGTCTGTCTTCTCCTGTGTCTTCAGTTCCTCTGATAGTATCCAGCTCTGCAGGGTTGCCAGCTGGGAAAAAATTTTCCCAGCTCCAAACAAGCCGTAAACCCGCCCAAAAACCGCCCATAGCCAATCCCTGTCTCCCGCGTCACCGAACCCCGCCCCCCCGCATCACCGAACCCCACCCCCGCATCACCTAACCCCACCCCCACGTCACTAACCCCGCCTCCCACATCACTAACCCGCCTCCCACATCATTAGCCCCGCCCCCTACATCATCCCTGACGTCAACCCCGCCCCTGAAAGGCTTCTATTGGTCCAATTTGGACCAATAGAAGCCCCGGAAAAGCTTCTATTGGACCGAATTGGACCAATAGAAGCCCCAGAAAAAACTGCCAAACTCGCACAGCGGTGATGGGAAAACCGCCCAAAAAACCGCATCCTGCGGCTGGCGAAATTTTCCCGCCGCCGCTGGCGAAAACCCACCCAATTGGGCAGTAAAACCGCCCACCTGGCAACTTTGCAGCTCTGCCTCCCCCTAGCAACAGGACTGCAGCTAGGCCATCTGACCTAGCAGCACCAACAGTGTTGCCAGGTGGGTGGTTTTCCCGCCCAATTGGGCGGTTTTCCGCGACCCGCCGCGGGAAATTTTTGCCCGCGGCGGGTCGCAGTTTTTTGGGCTTCTTTTTTTTCTTTTCCACGGTTTTTCGGGCGTTTTTTTCGGCCGTGGGGGGCGGGGTTAGTGACATTTTGGGCAGGGTTAGTGACGTTTTGGGCGGGGCCGATGATGTGGGAGGCGGGGCCGATGACGGGGGAGGCGGGGCCGGTGACGGGGAGGTGGGGCCGGTGACGGCGGGGGCGGGGTTGATGACAGCGGGGGCGGGGGTGATGACGCGGGGGTGGGGGTGTCAGGGGCGGGGTTTGAGTTTGGGCGGGTTTTGGGTGGTTTTTACGCTGGATTGGGTGGGAAAAAAATTTTCCACCTGGCAACACTGAGCACCAATCATACACTAGCTTGTGGCAGGTGAAACAACTATTACAGATTGTAAACTTTTCACAAACTCCATTTTAAAATCAGATTTTCCCATTAAAGTGTATGGAGAAAATGGATTTCCATACAGAATACAAGATAACGTACATTACACTTTAATAAGAATTATACCATCATCCAGGCCACATTTTCCTGAATCCAATCCATGTTCTATTTTTTTAAACCATAAACAGGCACCATTTCACATCATTTGCATGTAAAACCTCCCTCAAAGTGCCAGCAGACCCCGGGGCAGCCCTAGCAGACCCAGGATGGCTCCTTTACAGGGGACACCCAGCATTTTATTTATTTATTTATTTTTAATACCCCATGTACACTACAGAAACCCAGCTGTGCAGAAGTGAGGAAAGCATGTAGAGCACAGCTCATAGAATTCTTTCTAACCCCTCCGTATGTGTGTAGTATATGTGTGTCTAGCTGTGTTGTTTCTGTGTGTCTGTCTTAGAGGAGGTGGGAGGGGCTGGCTTTGTTCACAGGGAGTTGAGTAGTTTTGGGGGATGGGAAAGGTGGTGATAGGTAGAAAGTTCAGTAAGTAACAGTAATTTTGGGAGGTACAGAGTAGATGTATGGGGATGTAGTTTGGGGTTTAGAGTTGGCAGTGTAGGGATAGTTTGAGGTAGTTTGGGAACAGGGCCGTGCCGATGCGGTAAGCAAGGTAAGCGCCGCAGGGGGCCGCGGTGCTTACCCTCACCCCGCGCAGCCAAGGACTTTAAATCTTTTACCTCTGTCGCAGCAGCGTCAGTGAAAGCGATGCCGACGTCTCCCTTCCCTTGCACTCATTGGTTCCCTCAGTGTCCCGCCTTCTTCTGATGTCAGAAGAAGGCGGACACTGAGGGAACCAAGAGCGCGAAGGGAAGGGAGACGTCGGCAGCGCTTCGCTTTCACTGACGCTGCTGCGACAGGGAGTAAAAGATTTAAAGGCCCCAGGGCGTGGAGGAAAGAGCAGAGAGGCATGGATGGGAGGGCAGAGAGACAGGCATGTATGGGAGGGCATGGATGGGAGGGCAGAGAGGCATGGATGGGAGGGCAGCAGCAGGGCCCAGGGAGAGGACAAATTGCTGGAAGGGGAGGGGAGAGAGGAGAATTGCTAGCTATGGATGCAGCAGGGAAGGGCAGAGAGGGACAAGGATGGACATGGGGGCCCAGGGAGAGGACAATTTGCTGGAAATGGAGGGGAGGGGAGGAGGATTGCTGGCTATGGATGGAGGAGGGAAGGGCAGAGAGGGACAAGAATGGACATGGGGGCCCAGGGAGAGGACAAATTGCTGGAAATGGAGGGGAGGGGAGAGAGGAGGATTGCTGGCTATGGATGGAGGAGGGAAGGGCAGAGAGGGACAAGGATGGACGTGGATGGGAGGACAGGACCCAGGGAGAGAGAAGAAATTGCTGGAAATGGATATAGAGCAAGAAATGAAGAAGAAAGGAGGAAAGTAAAGAAATAAATGGAAAGGAAGCCCTGGAAATGGAGTTAAGAGGACAGATAGCAGCAGACTCAGATACTGGGCCAGCATGATCGGAAAAAGAAAGTCACCAGACAACAAAGGTAGAAAAAAAATCATTTTATTTTCATTTTAGCGTTTGGAATATGTCCACTTTGAGAATTTACATCTGCTATCTTATTTTGCAATGTATAGCAATTTGTTTCTAAGAATATTGCTGACAATTCCTGTCAGTGTGGCAAGTGGTGAGCGATCATTTTCACCGGGGGGGGGGGGGGGGGGGGATCTTTTTCACGGGGGGGGGGGGGGCGCCAACTGATAGTCTGCAGGGGGGCGCCAGAAACCCTAGGCACGGCCCTGTTTGGGAACAACTGAAGGTGGGGTGGTTTGGAGGTAGTGATTACATTTTGGGTGGTAGGGGTTGTTGGGGCAGAAGAAGTTGTAGGAGGCAGTTAGAAGATGGGGAGATAATTGTGGAGGGGTAGGCAGTAGTTATGGGAGGTTGTGGTGCTATGTTTCGATATATCTATCTATGATTCTATGCTACAGAATCATATATACATTGAATCATAGAGTAATTTTTTCATGAACCTAATTCTCTGGAACCTCCTATCTAATCTGGGCCGTTATCAAATCAATGTGTCTTCTCACTGTCTTTTCCTCATGCCAGATTTCATCCCGTGTGGTTAAATTTTTGAGTTATTTTGTCCACAAAGAGTCAGATATTCTCCACCCCTTAAGTATAACTTTTTCTAATTTCCGTTGGGTTGGAAAGAATAACAAGTGGGGAAAGACTGTAGATCATGGCTCATGGATTTTTTCCCAAACCCTCTGTATGTTTTTGTGTGTGCGTGGACACACAATATGTTTGTACCTGCGTTGCCCGTGTGTTTGTTTTGTCTATTTTGCATGTGTGTGTTTTTTTAGATAGGTGAATTTCTGTTTGTATGATTATCTGTTTTGCTTGAGTGTGAGTTTGCATGTGCGGTGGTGGTGGGTGGTGTATCTCTGTCTTATGTGTTTATCTGTTTTGTTCATGCGTGTATTTGTTTTTGTCTATGCACATATGGAAATGCTTGTTTGTGTGTGTATGTGTAGAAAGCTATCAGGGGCTACAGCACATGCTTAACAAAGTCTATCTGTTCAATAATGGCTGCTATATGCCAAAATGTATGTATGTATGTATATATGTATGTAAGCTCCATCTTTGCTTATTCCCTACACTGTCAAATAAAATGTATTGTGTTGACATTGTAAGTAGTAAACTATGCCATACTTTATATTGTTATTTGAATATTTTTACTGCTGAAATTGTCTATTGCTTATGTTTGATTTATCTTTATTGTACACTGCCTTGAGTGAATTCCTTCAAAGAGGTGGTAAATAAATCTTAATAAATAAATAAGAGTTCTGGGCTCCCGCTGTAGTTTTCAGTGCACAGCATGTTATAATGCATGCTAAAGAGCTGATCAGCTACCCCACAGTATGCAGGGCTCCAGAAATGTACTGCCGGGACTGAGACAGGCATAGAGCCTCCACAGTCTGCATCAGCCTCATCCCTTTCCCCTTTGCCCCACTGTGGTACTCTCCCATCCCGAGAAATCACCTGCTCCGGTTCCCTCCCACATCCCTACCCCGTGATATTAAAAAATAAATTCCCCTGTGGCACCCTCCCAACAAAACTTTCCCTGGTGTCTAGTGGCCCTTCTATCTCCCGACAGGACTGGGACAGGTCAGCCTTTCTTCCTCCTACCCTCCAACATGACCAGCCCTCTTCCTCCCGACAAAACTATTGCCCTGGTGTGTAATTACACCCCTACCTTCCCCTGTCCAACCAGAATAAAAAAAAAAAAGAAGCCTCTGGTGTGTAGTGGTACTATCCCCCCCCCCCCCCCCCATATACTGTACCTCTTAATGAGGCAGGAGCAAGCCCACTTCACTTCTGCATCTGGCACCATTATTCTCAAAATGGTGGCACCTTGCCCTCCGTGGATTATTCTGGGATGCACTGGGCAGAGCCAGTCTGCCATTTAAGGGAATTTCAGTGCCATATCCTTCCCTCTGACAACTTCCTGTGTATGCGATGGCCGGGAAAAAGAGAAATTGGTGCTGGATTCTTGGGTGGGGGAGGGGGGCCTGAAGGAAAAAAAGGTGGCAGAGGGATGAAGAGGAAGTGGTACTCAACTCACGGGGGTAGACTGAGGGATAAAGAGGGTTATTGGACTCATGGGAGATCTGAAGGAACAAGAGGAAGAGTTGCTGGACTCACAAGGGGGGCTGAGGAAAGAGGGAGAGGCTCTGGATTCAAGTGGGGCTTAAGGAAGAAGGGGGAAAGGTCCTGGACTCATGGGGGAGAAGGGAAATGTACTGAAGGGGCTCCCCCATAAGGGAGGGAAGGGGACAGATGCTGGATCTTCAGGGGTAGGGGGATAGGAGAGATGCCAGACTATGGGTGAGGAAACCACTGAGAGAGGAGGAAGATGGAGGATCATCATGGGGGAGACAGAGTGAGTAAGCAAAGGGGAGAGATGATTGACCATAGGGGGAGAGATGCAGAACCCTCAAGAGATGCAGGTACACAAACCCTGATGCCATGCTCCTTCCTGAGTTGTGTAGGCGGTAAACCACACTTAAGCAGGCTTTCACTTCTGATGTGAGTTTGCCACTTCCTCAAGCTTGGAAAGTGCATGGCATTGGGATATATGTAGCTATATCTGCTGGCACCAGGCTGGGTTTCCTGAGTAGGCTGTCCTTTCCGAACTTCTGTCCTGCTGAGGGGTGGAGAAATGGAGTTGCTGGACCCTAAGGGGGAAAGGGAGAGAGAAGGGACATGGAGTTGCTGCAGCATGGGGGGGGGGGGGGGGGGGAGAGAAAGAGGAGGCAGGGAGTTGCTGCACTATAGAAGTGAAGGAGGAGAGAGGGAACAGGGAGATGCTGGTCCATAAAGGTAAAGGGAGAGAGAGGGAACTTGAAGTTGCTGGACCATAGGGGTAGAGGGGATAGGGAGAAGGAACAGGGAGTTGCTGGACCTTAATGAGGAAGGGGGGGGGGGAGGAGACAGGGAACTGCTGTACCATAGGGATGAAAGGGAGGGGAGTAGGGACAGGGAAATGCTGGGCTACAAGGGTGTAAGAAGGGACAGGGAGGGGAGATATTTGGCATGGTGGAACCATGTGGGAAGACCATGGGGGTTCTCAATGAGATGAGTGAGAGGAGGATGATAAGTACAGAGGGTAAAATTGTACTAATGGGGAGTGGTTGAAAAAGAAGGGAATAGGAGGCCAAGGATGGAGTGAGACAAGAGATGTAGGGGTGAGAGGAGGTGATGGAAAGTTGATATATATGGACAAGTGAAATATAGGTGGAGGACTAAAGAATGAGAAGGTGAAATTTTGAGGGGAGAGACAAAAAAAAAGAGAAAAAGGAAATATATCGGAGACAGATATAGTAAGGGAATAGAAAAAGATAAGAGGAAAGTGAAGAAAGGACAAATGGGCTGTACTCACTGGAAACGGAGCAGAAGACAGGAATACAGAAAAGAAGAAACTGGGACCAACATGTTTGAAAAATAAAGTACCCAGACAACAAAGGTAGAAAAAAGTGTTCTATTTTGAATGTATTTGATGAAATATGTTAGCTTTGGGAAATGTACATAATGGATGTCTTTTTTTTTTTCTCAGTACAAGAGGAAATGCATTTCTGTTTTTATTTCTCCTATGTTTTGGTACATGCCTAGTTTGACTTTTTGGGTTTCCGAGTTCAATTTTGTCTTTATATTTCTAATTTGTGATCCCTTATTCTGAATTTGGTTTGTGACTGAGGTGTGGTATTCTGTTGGCAAGTAGTGTCTGGGTAGAACTCTGTAGCAGTCCCACTTGTTCTGTTATACCAGTAGTAAGTGTATTGGTATTCTAGAGCCCCATGTAATATTTGCAATGCTGCTTGTTCTTGTTTTTTTTTTTTAAATCATAGGAATCAATGCTACTGTTCTATGGTAGATTTGCTACATATATGTTGAGAGAATTTTTTTTCAGGTTTTGTGATATTTCACAATGCATTTGGTAGTGGAGACTGAAGAAATGTATTTAGCTATTACTGAAATAGCGTTTGAGAATCAGAATTAAAAACAAATTTGTATGGTAACGTCTACAGAGAAAATATGCTGCTTATGATCTTCATCTGGTTTTTTTTTTTTTTTGGGGGGGGGGGGGGGGAAGAGACAGGATTTTTATGGTTTAGTGATATTTCACAATGCACCTGGTAGTGGAGACTGGAGACATGTATTTAGCTATTACTGAGATAATGTGTGAGAATCAGAATTAAAAAACAAACAAACAAACATTTTGTATGGTAACTTCCATGGAGAAAATGTGCTGCTTATGATCTTCACCTGTTGTTGGGGGAGGGGAGGATGGGATTTTTATGGATGCAGAGCATGTTTATATTTAATATATAAGTACTGTCATACTATATAAGACCAAAGGTCTATGATGGTCATGTTTGCAGTGTGTCACATAAGAACATATGCGTTGCTATACTGGGCAGACTGAAGGTCCATCAAGCCCAGCATCCTGTTTCCAACAGTGTCCAGTCCAAGTTACAAGTTACATGCCTCAACTGCATGCAAATCTCTCTCATGAATATTCATTGTGGATAACCTGACTGGCTGGAGAGCCCGCTGGACAGGTTTGGGAACCACTGCCCTAGAGGAAAGGAGGGACAACAGCAGATATGCGATACAGACATATAAATACTCTAAAGGTATTAATATACAAACAAATATATAAGCACATAAGCACTGCCACGCTGGGAAAAGACCAAAGGTCCATGAAGCCCAGCACTCTGTCTCCGACAGTGGCCAATCCAAGCCCCAAGAACCTGGCAAAAACCCCAAAATTTAATAACGATCAATGGACATTTCCTTCAGAAATCTGTCCAGACCCCCTTTAAACTCAGCAAGGCCAGCTGCCGTCACTACCTTCTCCGGCAATGAGTTCCAGAGTCTAACTACGCGCTGAGTAAAGAAAAACTTTCTCCGATTTGTTTTAAACCTACCACATTCTAATTTCATCTTGTGTCCCCTGGTTCTATTATTGTTAGAAAGCGTAAACAAATGCTTCACATCTGTCTGTTCTATCCCGCTCATTATTTTGTAAACCTCTATCATATCACCTCTCAGCCGCCTTCTCTCCAGGCTAAAGAGTCCTAGCCGTCTTAACCTCTCCTCATAGGGTAGTCGTCCCATCCATTTTATCATTTTTGTCGCCCTTCTCTGCACCTTCTCCAATTCCTTTATATCTTTTTTGAGATGAGGCGAAAAGAACTGAACACAATACTCCAGGTGCGGTCGCACCATGGAGCGATATAATGGCATTATAACATCCTCATGCTTGGTTTCCATCCCTTTTCTAATAATATTCAACATTCTGTTCGCCTTCTTAGCCGCCGCAGCACATTGAGCTGAAGATTTCAACGTCCTATCCACGATGACTTCCAGATCCCTTTCTTGGTCCGTAACTCCTAATGCGGAACCTTGCATAACATAGCTGTAATTCGGGTTCCTCCTTCCCACATGCATCACTTTGCATTTGTCAACGTTGAACTTCATCTGCCATTTGGACGCCCAATCCCCCAGTCTCACGAGGTCTTCTTGTAATTTTTCACACTCCTCCCGCGATGAGACGACCCTGGATAATTTTGTGTCATCTGCGAATGTAATTACCTCACTAGTTACTCCCATCTCGAGGTCATTTATAAATATGTTAAAAAGCAGCGGTCCCAGCACAGACCCCTGAGGGACCCCACTAACCACCTGGCCATTTAACCCTACTCTCTGCTTCCTATCCTTTAACCAGCTCTTAATCCATAATAATACACTGCCTCTGATCCCATGACTCTCCAGTTTTCTTTGGAGTTTTTCATGCGGCACTTTGTCAAACACCTTCTGAAAATCTAGATATACAATATCTGCCGTAACATAGAAATTGACAGGTCCATCAAGTCAGCCCAGCAATCACAGTTATTATAATTTCATGATTCAGCAATATTAGTAACATAATTGTATTCACTAAATTCAGCTTTAAGAAGTCTTTTCCCCTCCCTCCCACTGAGAGATACAGTACTAAACTCATAGTATATGATATGAATGTGGTATAAAATACATATTCTTGATCCTGATCCTTGACATTTTCTGGACATAGACCGTAGAAGTCTGTTCAGCACTGTCCATACACCCATCTACTGGAGTTGCTCTCGAAATTCACTCCTTCCCAACCTAACCTGTCTTTGCCAAATACGGGACACAGACCGTAGAACTCTGCATGGCATTAGCTTTACTTCCTCACATCAACAGCTGTGAGATCATTTAAGTATTGTTTTGATACCATCCTTTTTCTATTTACTTTGTGTTTATCCCACATTGACCTTCATACTTTCAACAGGGCATAGATGGGTGTAATCTGTATAGAGCAGCAGGTACAATTCTGGTCGCCTTGTTGCACTGACTGGATGGACCATACAGTTCTTTATCTGTTTGTCATTTACTATGTTATTATGATGGTATGAATTATTTTGTCACAGGCACTGATGAACATATTTGTCATGGCATCTGTGCTGTAGAATAGTGTAGTATATGGTAACATATATTAAATGTTTTTTCCTGGGGCTCTGGTGGGGGGGGGGGGGGGGTGTTCTAGGGTTTTGGTGGATGGTGCTGGCTGGAAAAGGTTTAAAGTTTAGTTTGGAAATTATTAAGGGAGTTAGGTGAAGTGTGAGATGTTTCTTAAATATGGTTTTATTTTACAAGGAATAAACCATGATTAAGTGGGGATTGTACTTTAAAACGTTCCTTTCTGTTTTGGGTATAAGTCAGGTTAAAATTAACTTTGAAATTCTCTGTATAGGAAATTTTGCATTTACTTCTATGGGGGAGGGAGATTCTAAACAGATCAGAAGAAAAAAAAAACAGTCTTTAGCTGACAAGCTGATTGGTTGAGTGATGTCAGGTGTTCCTCTAGTGGGGGTGAGTTGCCAGGGAGACTGCTGAGTGAACAGAAGACCAGAGCAGGGAATGACTGGGAGAGAAACGTATGGTGTGTGTCTGTGTAAAGTAAGAGGCATAAAAGTATATTTTATGAGTTTAAAGTGAAATAAGTGACATTGAAAAGGGTACTTTGATATTGAAAGTGAGCTGAGGTGAGTGTGAATGTTCCAGTATAGCCCTGAATTTCCAGAGATAAGTGATTTACCATTTTAGGGTGAGAGAGGCTTTGATTTGTGCTGGGAATTGTACTAAATGAGAAAGCCTATAAGGGAGTCAGGAAATAGTGTATAAGGATTTAAGGTTGAAGGTGAATTTGATATTTGGAATACAGGGTTTGGAATCTGACTGCAGAAAATCCTGCACTGCTTCTGTATGAGTGTGCTGCATTTTCAAAACAGATCTGATAGCTGTGCAGGGAAATGTTATGTTTATATGTGAAGTCTGTGAGATGCAATGTTGAATCACCATTTGAATATGGGATGGGTTACTGTGTGAGATCCCTGAATGCAGTGTGAAGCCTGATGGATTTTAGAAAAGGGAATCAACAGTGAGAAATAGGTTTTGTAGTGAGAAAACCTTTAACTTATTTTATTTCAATTAGAGAGTGGGCCACAGTATTGAGAACTGATTAATTGTCACCAGAGTGGAGTCAGTTCCTGGACAAGCAGGGAGTTTTAAGGGCTTTGCTTCCATTTATTTTCTTTATAAGTGAGGTTTTAGGAAGAAGAATTCTGTAGATCATCCGCTGAAGGATTTCCAGATGAGCTCCAACGCAAGAAAGACATCATCTAAGTAAATTCAACTACAGCTAAGTGACATTGCCAAGGGTGTTGAACAGAATATATGATTTTTTCCACAACATTTTAAGGGAAAACAAAGGAACAGACCATCATATATTAAAAATCCATGAGATCCTTTCAAAAACACCAATAGTGCACACAAAGAGATCAATTTTTACATCAGGAAAGAGAATAACCACAAATATCTGATTTTGATAAAAGACAATTTAAATACTTATCTGAAAAAGTTCTTTTCTGCCTTTTTAGGTGAAACAGACAAAGTTAAGGGTATACATGTAGTTCTACCTTTGAATGTTGAATATGTTATTGCATTTCTATTAAGCCTTACACTAATTGTGAATTTGAGTTTATTTGAATGAAAATTTGCTTGCATTTGTATTCAATAAAGAAAAAGATAATTTGCAAATCTGAAGTTGAGTAAAGGACGAGGTTAGTTTATTTGTTCCACTCCCTCGGCTGTGAGTGTGTGTTCCCTGGATATTCGCCACGACTACAACCATCAGGTATCTGGGAGCACATCACTACAGTCCAGCCGAGAGGGGTGGTAACAATAGCAACATAGTAAGTGACGGTAGATAAAGACCTGAACGGTCCATCCAGTCTGCTGAACTGTCATACTCATTATCAATTCATGATTAAATCAACAATGAATATTGTAAAGGGGGGGGGGGGTCCGCTTCCTCCTCTTGGGTGGAGCCAGCAAGCTTGCAGGGCTCCTAGGGTTCCAGGACAGAATGCTGCTGATACTGGGACTCAGGGCCAAAGTATTTTATTACCAAGGAAATTTCATACCAAAAATCATAATATATTCTTCAAAACAAAAGGTACAGCCCTCTTAATGTAGTCTTCAAAAGAAAAAGGTACAGTCCTCATAAGATAATCTTCAAAAGAAAAAAAGGTACAGTCCAGGTACCAAAATCTCTCAGCAAACGCTCAGCTCCTCAAGATCTTAGGTCTTCTATTAGGGCATTAGCTTTCCCTTCCCCCTCCTTCAGAAAGGTTTAATGAGACTTCAGCACACTTCCATCCAATATAGCACAACAGTTCAGAACAAATCTTCATGGACAGTCTTTGCATATCAAACCCATACCACAAATCACCTGCCTTTCCACAGCACAGAGGGAACCCTGTAAGGAGCAGGGTTGGCAGTTTCTCCCACCTCTCAGCACCACGCCTGGTGTGGTCTCCTCCACTGCCTTCAAGTGCTGGGCAGGGCAACCTTTGAATTCTCCCACTCCATGGTAGCTGGCTCCTCTCCCTTAGGCAGCTCTAGGGGCAGGCTACTTCCTTCCTCCACATACTCCATGGAATCTCTCTCTCCATTCGTCTCCCCTCTCTACTGGTGACTCCAGGAAAACTGCTCTCCCCGTCTCACAGCTGGGGGGAATTTATTTATTTATTGCATTTGTATCCCACATTATCCCACCTATTTGCAGGCTCAATGTGGCTTACATAGTTTTGTTATGACATTGTCATTCCAGAATATCAGATACAGTTAGTAGTGTGAAGAGATTAAGTAGGGAAGAAAGAGGAAGTGATTGGGCGGGTGATAGTAGAAGTGGATTTTCCTAACTGGTTGGGTTGGGAGAGTGAATTAGTGGAGCTGTTGGTTCTTGTTGTAGGCCTTGTTGAAGAGGTATGTCTTCAGAGATTTGCGAAAGTTATTTGATTCGACAATTGATTTCAGGTCTGTGGGTAGAGCATTCCATATTTGCGTGCTTGTGTAGGAGAAGGTAGTGGCATGCATCAGCTTGTATTTTAGTCCTTTACAGCTGGGGAAGTTCAAATTGAGAAATTTGCGGGATGTTCTTGTGGCATTTCTGGGAGGTAGGTCCACTAGGTTCAGCATGTAGATCGGGGTGTCTGCATGGATAATTTTGTGTACGAGCATACATATCTTGAATGCAATGCGTTCTTTAAGTGGGGGCCAGTGCAGTTTCTCTCTAAGGGGTTTTGCACTTTCATATTTAGGTTTTCCAAATATGAGTCTGGCCGCAGTATTCTGGGATGTTTGGAGTTTTTTGATTGTCTGTTCTTTGCAGCTCGCATATAGTGCGTTGCAGTAATCCAGATGGCTTATTACCATTGACTGTACCAGGGTGCGGAAGACGTATCTCGGGAAGAAAGGTTTTATTCTTTTGAGTTTCCACATGGTGTGGAACATCTTTTTCGTCGTGTTCTTCACGTGGGTATCAAGAGTGAGGTTTCGATCAATAGTAACTCCTAGAATTTTCAGGTTTTGTGAGACTGGAAGAGAGCAGTATGGTGTGATTATGGTAGAGAAGTTTTTTGTGTTATGTTGGGAGGTGAGTACAAGACATTGTGGTTTTTCTGCGTTAAGTTTTAGTTGGAATGCATCCGCCCAGGTGTGCATGATTTTGAGACTTTGGTTGATCTCGTTGGTGATTTCATTTAGATCATGTTTGAACGGGATGTAAATTGTGACATCGTCTGCATATATGTAAGGATTGAGGTTTTGGTTGGCTAGCAGTTTGGCTAATGGTATCATCATTAGGTTGAATAAGGTTGGTGATGGGGGGATCCTTGGGGTACGCCACATTCGGGTGTCCATGGGGGTGATCTGTCCGCGTTCGTTGTTACTTGGTATGATCTTGTGGTTAGGAATCCTTTAAACCATTTGATTACTGTGCCTCCTACTCCGAAGTATTCTAGTGTATGTAATAGTATTTCATGATTAACCATGTCGAAGGCACTGGACATGTCGAATTGTAGGACGAGTATGTTGTTACCAGTTGCGATTGCTTGTTTGAATGAGTTCATTGCGGCTACTAGAACAGTTTCTGTGCTGTGGTTAGTCCGAAATCCTGATTGAGATTCGTGCAGGATTGAGTGTTTATTTAGGTATTCAGTGAGTTGTTTCATCACTATGCCTTCCATGAGTTTGGTTATGAGTGGGATAGATGCTACTGGGCGGTAGTTGGTTAAGTCCATTGTGTTCTTCTTGGCATCTTCCGGTAGCGGAGTTAGTAGGATATTTCCTTTATCCGTGGGAAAGATACCGTTTTGAAGCCTGTGATTTACGTGGTTCGTGAGGTCTATTTTGAATTGTTTGGGTGCGGATCTTATTAGACTATTAGGGCATATGTCCAATTTGCATTGTGATTTCGCGTATTTTCTGAGCCAATGTGAGATTTCCTTTGATGAGAGCTTGTCAAAGTTGGTCCATGATCGGTCTGCTGGGCATTCCCCGGGTTTCGGGTCTAGGCATTCAAGTACATTTGTGTAGTGCGTTGTATTTGTAGGTATCATAAGTCTGAGCTTTATGATTTTTTCCTTGAAGTAGTTTGCAAGATTGATTGCTGATGGGGTTTCTGTGTTGTTGGAGGTGGCTGTAGTGGTGTTTATGAGATTGTTTACAAGTGAGAAGAGTTTGTGTGTGTCTTTGTAGTTTGGTCCTATTTTGGTTTTGTAATATGTTCTTTTAGTTTGTCTGATAGCGTATTTGTATTTTCTTTGTAGTTGTTTCCAGTCTTTGAATGTGTTCTCGTCTTTTTTCTTGTTCCATGCTCTTTCTAGTCTTCTGACCTGAGTTTTTAGTTCTTTCAATTCTTCATTAAACCATGGCATTGAGTTTTTTCTGTGTCAGGTTCTGGTTTGAAGTGGTGCTATATTGTCTAGTATTGTTCTGCTTCTGTTATCCCATTCTTGAAGAAATTGGGGTGAGTCTGTGGGTGTTATCCATTCCTCGGTGTACAGTGGTCGCCAGAATATTAGTGGGTCTATTTTGCCTCTCGTAGTGTAGGTTTGTTGTTTTTGTTTTTGTTGTGTCTTTTTTGTTCTCCAGTGGAGGGAGAGGTTAGTACTGTAGTGGTCAGACCATGGTCTGGCTGTCCATTTTGTGTCTGTTATTGTGAAATTTGGATCTGATGAGAATTTGTGGGTGATTATGTCTAGTGTATGTCCTTTTTTATGGGTGGGTTGTGTGTTTGGCCTGTGGAGCTCCCATAGTTGGAGGAATTCTTTGCATTTGCGTGTATTGCTTGAGTTAGTATCTTCAAGGTGAAGGTTGATGTCGCCTGCTATGATGAGGTTCTGGGTGGACAAGCAAGTATTCACTATGAAATCTTGAAAGTGCATTTGTGGGTCTTGCCAGTTGCTCGGGGGTCTGTAGAATAGGATTAGGTTTAGGTGTTCATATAGGTTGGGGTGGTTAATTCTGACTTAGGCTATTTCGAGTTGGGGGCGAATGGATTCTGCTGTTGTTGTGACTGTGAATTGAGATTTATAGATTATTGCTATACCTCCTCCTCTTTTTCCTTCTCTTGTCCAGTGGGTGATTTTGTATCCTGGAGGACAGAGCTCTAAGATTATTGGGTCTTTGGGGTCATAGATTCAGGTTTCGCTGATAAGGAGGAGGTCGAGGTGGTCATCTGAGATCCAGTCGGTTAGTGTTGTGATTTTATTGACTGCTGATCTGGCATTGATGTATCCTATTTGTATTTGCTGGTAGTAATCGGTTGGATTTGAGGTAGTGTTGATTTTTATCAGTTGTCTGTCTTCTAGATGTATACATTTGTTAAGTCCTTTCATTCTTTTCTGTTGATGGTGATCGTGGTTAATAGGCATGTTGTATATGGGTTGTATGGGTGATTTGTGAATTGTGTGGGTGGTGTTGTCTATGATAGGGTTTGTGGGTGCGTGGTGGATTAGGGAGAGATAGTAGGTGATTAGGAATAGTAATTTGCTTGGGCTCATATCAGTGTTCATTGTTTAGGGAGCATTAGTGGGTTGCCGTTCAAGATTCAGTGAGTCAGTATTTGAATTATGGTTTCAGATGTAATGTTATGTTATGAGGTGCCTAGTGAGCAGTTGAATTGTGCTACAGATCTTGCTTTAGTACAATGATGCTATGGCGACCTAGCAGACAGTTAAGAGACAGTTAAGAAAGACCATAAGATGCATTACAGATCTTGCTTCAGTGACAGGAAAAAAAGGCTATGGGCACCGTAGCAGACGATTAAAGGCGTTTGAATTACAGTTTTTGGCTGGTCAGCGGTTAAGAGCATTACAGATTTTGCTAAAGTACAATTCTATGTAGAATCTAGCAAACATTTAGCAGGTATTTAAATTGCAGATGCATGATAATCATTAAAGCATTCTGGTGTTTTTCTACAAGGCTATGAGTTGTAAAGCAAGCAGTTAAGATTTAGCATTTAGCAGGAATTTAAGTTACAGATGCATGATAATCATTAAAGCATTCTGGCTCTTGCTACAAGGCTATGAATTGTAAAGCAAGCTGATAAGATTTAGCATTTAGCAGGTATTTAATTTACACAAATGCATGATAATCATTAAGGCATTCTAGGTCTTGTTACAAGGCTGTGAATTGTAGAGCAAGCAGTTTAGAGGTTTTTTTTTTTTTAAAGTTATAGTTCTGGATGCAGTGTGATACTTCTCGTATGAGCTCTGTTGGATTTCCGTTCATTTGTCCGCCAAGTGGCACCGCTGGTCGCGTGGTTGGTTCTGGTCTACCGTCAATGGTGTCATAGGGTAGCCGTCCGAAGCTGTAGAGTGCAGCTGCGGCTCACCCCGTTGTTTGCCCGCTGTTGTAAGTCTTCCCGGGGCCTCGGATTTCTTCGTGTTAACATACACTTGGAAGAAGTGTGCTCGCGATCCTCTTCACTGCAGGGGGACACTTCGTTGCTTCCGGGTTTCCGGCTCTTTCCTGTGTCTCCGCGTGCCTGGACGAGGTGGTCACGGGTACCCCAGCGGTCGGTTCTGTTGTTCACCATCCTAGACCTAAGGGCCCTGAACAAATTCCTAGTCTGAGAAAAGTTCAGGATGGTTTCCCTGGGCACCCTTCTTCCCATGATTCAGGAAAATGATTGGCTATGCTCTCTGGACTTAAAGGATGCTTATATACACATCCCGATACTTCCAGCTCACAGGAGGTATCTTCGATTCTGTCTGGGAGCACAGCACTTCCAGTATTGTGTGCTGCCCTTTGGTCTAGCGTCTGCACCCAGGGTCTTTACAAAATGCCTGGCATTAGTTGCAGCATCGCTACGCAGACTGGGAATGCATGTGTTTCCTTATCTTGATGATGGACTGGTGAAGAACACCTCAGAGGCAGGAGCTCTGCAGTCCATGCAGATAACTATTCAACTGCTGGAGCTACTTGGGTTTGTAATAAATTATCCCAAGTCCCATCTTTTCCCTGTTCAGAAACTGGAATTTATAGGAGCTCTGCTGGATTCACAGATGGCTTGTGCCTATCTTCCAGAAGCGAGAGCAGACAATCTTCTGTCTCTAGTTTCCAGGGCCAGGGTGCCTCAGCAGATCACAGCTCGGCAGATGTTGAGACTTCTAGGCCATATGGCCTCCACAGTCCATGTGACAACCATGGCCCGTCTTCATATGAGATCAGCTCAATGGACCCTAGCTTCCCAGTTGTATCAAGCTGCAGGAGATCTAGAGGATGCAATCCAGCTGTCCGCCGATTTTCAAAATTCCCTTCAGTGGTGGTCAATTCGATCCAATTTGACCTTGGGACGTCCCTTTCAAATTCCTCATCCACAAAAAATGCTGACAACGGATGCATCCCTCCTGGGGTGGGGAGCTCATGTTGATGGGCTTCACACTCAAGGACTTTGGTCCCTCCAGGAAAAGGTTCTTCAGATCAATCTCCTGGAGTTATGAGCGGTCTGGAATGCTCTAAAGGCTTTCAGAGATCGGCTGTCCAACCAAATTATCCAAATTCAGCCAGACAATCAGGTTGCCATGTACTACATCAACAAGCAGGGGGGCACCGGATCTCGCCCCTTGTGTCGGGAAGCCATCAGGATGTGGCTTTGGGCTCGCCGTTACGGCATGTTTCTCCAAACCACTTATCTGGCAGGCGTAAACAACAGTCTAGCCGACAGATTGAGCAGGATAATGCAACCTTACGAGTGGTCGCTTAATGCGGGCGTCGTACACAAGATCTTCCGAGAGTGGGGCACCCCCTCGGTGGATCTTTTTGCCACTTCAGGCCCACGACAGACTAGCGTCAGATGCCTTTCTCCTTCATTGGGGGAAGGTCCTTCTGTACGTATATCCTCCCATACCTCTGGTGGGGAAGACTTTGCTGAAACTCAAGCAGGACCACGGAACCATAATTCTGATTGCTCCTTTCTGGCCGCATCAGATTTGGTTCCCTCTTCTTCTGGAGTTGTCCTCCAAAGAATCGTGGAGATTGGACTATTTTCCAAGCCTCATATCTCAGAACGAGCGCTTCTGCATCCCAACGTCCAGTCTCTGGCTCTCACGGCCTAGATGTTGAGAGCGTACAATTCACTTCCTTGCGTCTTTCTCAGGGTGTCTTCCGGGTTTTGCTTGCTTCCAGGAAAGATTCCACGAAGAGGTGTTACTTGTTCAAATGGAGGAAGTTTGCCATCTGGTGTGATAGTAAAGCCCTAGATCCTCGCTCTTGTCCTACACAGACCCTACTTGAATATCTTCTATATTTGTCAGAGTCTGGTCTCAAGACCAACTCCGTAAGAGTTCACCTCAGTGCAATTATTGCTTATCATCAACGTGTAGAGGGTAAGCCTATCTCTGGACAGCCTTTAGTTGTTCGCTTCATGAGAGGTTTGCTTTTGTCGAAGCCCCTGGTCAAACCTTCACCAGTGTCATGGGATCTCAATGTTGTTCTCACTCAGCTGATGAAAGCTCCTAATGTTAGAGCCATGGCTGCGTCGGTGGCTCACTTAAAGTCAGCCTCCATTGAAGAGATTTGCAAGGTTGCAATGTGGTCATCAGTCCACACATTCACATCTCACTAGTGCCTACAGCAGGATACCCAACGCGACAGTCGGTTTGGGCAGTCGGTGCTGGAGAATCTGTTCGGGGTTTAGAATCCAACTCCACCCCCTTAGACCCTTTTTTGTTCTGTTCCAGGCTGCACTGTCAGTTAGTTATTTATGGTTTCAGGTCAATTTAAGTTATGTCCTCGCCATTGTGAGGCCCAATTGACCAATGTTTGTTGTTTTGAGTGAGCCTGGGTGCTAGGGATACCCCAGTCGTGACAACAAGCAGCCTGCTTGTCCTCAGAGAAAGCGAAGATACATACCTGTAGCAGGTATTTCCTGAGGACAGCAGGCTGATTGTTCTCAGAAACCCACCCACCTCCCCTTTGGAGTTATTGTTCTTTAATTCTTGCTTTTGGATATAACTGAGCGGGTCTCTCGTGCGTGCGCCAGAAGGTTCTCTCAAAGCTCTGAAGACTTTTGCTTTAAAAAGTTCTGTTGTGGGGCCACCGTGGACGCCGACCCAGTCGTGAGAACTTAGAGAGGGAGAAGAAGAGTTAGGATATGTCCATTATGGTCTTTGGTTACGTTGTGTCGCAGGTATACAGGTATTTTTATGTTGGGTCAGTGGGGTATGCTTTTTTGAACAGGTCTGTTTTTAGTGCTTTCCGGAAATTTAGGCGGTCGAGCGTAGTTTTAACTGCTTTTGGCAGTGCGTTCCATAGTTGTGCGCTTAGGTAGGAAAAGCTGGATGCATAGGTGGATTTGTATTTGAGTCCTTTGTTGCTTGGGTAATGGAGGTTTAGGTATGATCGTGCAGATTTTGTGGTGTTTCTGGTTGTCAGGTCGATGAGGTCTGTCATGTATCCCGGTGCCTCACCGTAAATAATTTTAGGAACAGTCGTGCATATTTTGAAAGTGATACGTTCATGTCCTCTCATAGTTTTACCATTTCCCCTTCTCTGGAAAAGATTTATTTCTGTATTAATATCTTTCAAGTATTTAAACGTCTGTATTGTATCTCCCCTTTCTCCGAGGACAAGCAGGCTGCTTGTTCTCATGTGGGTTGACGTCCGTGTCGGCCCAGCGTGCACCGTGCATGCGTGGACTGATTTCCTGCCCGTCACGTGAGCGCATACCTCAGTTATTTTTTCTCCGCATTGAGGTGTGGTGTTGTTTTTCACTGTTCCTCACAGGCCCAGGAGAGAGTCTTCGTTTTTTCTTTTATTATCGTTTTTAACTTAAAAAAAAAAAAAAGAAAAGTAGAGGGTTCCTTTACTTTTCTTACTTTTTCTCCCTTTTTCGACCGCGCGGTTGGGCTTTTTCCCCTTATTTTTGTGCCTTTTTCTTTTAACAGGCACAATCACGTCTTTTGATTTCGTTGAAGCCATTTTTCCTTCCATGTCATCGAAGACTCCCAGCGGCTTCAAATGTTGTACTCGGTGCAACCGGACCATCTCAGGTACCGATACCCACGCCTGGTGTATCCAGTGCCTTGGGCCCGACCATAGCCCAGCCGCTTCTAGTCTGTGTCTTCATATGAAGAAACGAACCCAAGCGTCTTGAGAAGTCCAGCGAGAAAAGCTTTTTGGGGCTCGGTCTAGTCCTTCAACGTCGACATCGGTACCGAGGTCGGTGGCGTCAACGACATAGAGGGAAGCATCGACGTCGGGAGCGTATGTAATGGCTGTTGAAAAACCAGTTTGGGCTGGCAGCAGTGAGGCATCGAGTGGGTCTCCACCTGCCTCGAGGCCTCCTCTTATGCAGGCCCCCCGGAACTGACCTTCGTCGGACATGGCCCCAAGGAAGCATGAGGATTCCACATCCTCATTGGTACCGAGGAGTCTCGATGACGGGCGTCGTGCAAAGGCAAAGAAGCACCGTCATTGTTCTCCGACACACGGTGCCGGGAGTTCTGGGGTATCGCAGGAATCGGCACCTGAAAAGCATCGGCACCGAGAGGATCGCTCTCCCTCTATTCAGGAGGTGCTGATGCATCAGTCTTCTGGCAGTCCGATGCTTGCTCCTGAGCCTCGACAGATTCTGCCACCAGCTCCTTTACCGACCCTGCAGCCTTGTCTGACGGTGGCTCTCGACGAGCGCACCCGGGCCCTGCTTCTAGAGCTTCTGGAAGGATTGCTGCGCCACTCTGCTTCGGTGTCGGGGGTGCTTGCACCTTCTGTATCATCTGCTGCAGCGGCATCTGGCCCTTCGCCTGTGGTGAGGTCCTCGACCTTGGTGCCACCTGCGGCATCGGCTGCCACCCAGGTCGACTCCCCTTCGACGTCGGTGGAGGAAGCTTCACCGGAGTCCATGCGGCCGTCGACTTCTCGGCACCACCATTGAGGATGTTGCTTCTCGGCTTCGAGGCAGGCTCAGTTTCGGACTGCTCTGAGGGATATCTTGTCCGATACTGAAGATGAAGATGAGTGTTCGTGGGAGGAAGAGGAAGATCCCAGGTACTTTTTTTCTGATGAGTCCTATGGGATTTTCTCTGAATCTTCTCCTCCACCAGAAAGGAGACTTTCTCCATCGGAGAGTCTATCCTTTACCTTCTTTGTCTGGGAAATGGCTGAGGCTATTCCCTTCCCTATGGAAGTTGAGGATGAGCCCAAGGCTGAGATGCTCGAGGTCCTGGATTATCCTTCTCCGCCTAGAGAGGCTACAATGGCTACTTTGCATAATGTACTGAAGGAAGTCCTTATACAAAACTGGTCATTCCCTCTGTCTAATCCCGTGATCCCGAAAAAAGCTGAATCTCAATATCGGATCCACGGTGAACCTGGATTGATGAGGTCTCAGCTACCGCACAATTCAATGGTGGTGGAATCTGCCCTCAAAGAGCCAAGAGCACAAGGGACTATGCCTCGGTGCCCCCAGGCAGAGAATCTTGAACCTTGGACTCTTTTGGGAGGAAGACGTATCGGGTCGCTATGCTCGCTGCCAAGATCCAGACATACCAGCTCTTCAAGAGCGTCCACTTGAGGAACTCGGTGCGGCAACTGTCCAGCTTGGTTGATGCACTTCCACCGGAGCAGGCCGAGCCTTTTCGCCAGGTGGTCAGGCAGCAGAATGCGTGTCGAAAATTCCTGGCCAGGTGTACGTTCGACACTTGATTTAGCATCCAGGATTGCTGCCCAAGGTATAGTGATGCGTGTCTCTGACCTCGATCATTCGGTCCAGCAGCGGATGGTGGATGTTCCTTGCTGGGGGGATAACATTTTTGATGAGAAATTAGAGGATCTAGTTGACCAGTTCAAGAAGCACAATGATGCTATGGATTCTCTCTCCTGCCGGGTGTCTTCTGCTTCTACCTCCTCATCTAGGAGGTTTTTTGGAGGGAAGAGGAGTGCTCCCTATTCCTATGCTAGATGTAGGTACACTCCTGCTTCTCAGCAGCCTGCCCAGGCTCAGTCCTAGCGCGCTCGTTCTCAACAACAGCGTGCGCCTAAGGCCATTGCAGCTCCCCAGCAAAAGCAAGGGACAGGTTTTTGACCGGCTCCAGTTCAGCATAGCCTCAGTAAACGTGTCTGTACCGGACGACTTGCTGGTTGGGGGGAGGTTAATGTTTTTTTCACCAAAGGTGGCCTCTTATAAACTCTGACCGGTGGGTTCTTCAAATTGTCCGGTTAGGATACACCCTCAATCTGGAATCCAAGCCTCCAAATTGTCCTCCGGGAGCTCAGTCCTTCAGCTCCCAGCACAGGCAGGTACTTGCAGAGGAACCCTTCGCCCTTCTACAGGCCCAAGCAGTCAAACCCGTTCCACCAGGGGAAGAGGGGCTGGATTCTATTCCAGGTACTTTCTTGTGCAAAAGAAAACAGGGGGGATGCGTCCCATCCTAGACCTAAGGGCCCTGAAGAAATTTCTTATCCGAGAAAAATTCAGGATGGTTTCCCTGGGCACCCTTCTTCCCATGATTCAGGAAAACGATTGGCTATGCTCTTTGGACTTAAAGAATGCTTACACACACACACCTCGATACTTCTAGCTCACAGGAAGTATCTTCGATTTTGGCTGGGAACACAGCACTTTCAGTACCGTGTACTGCCTTTTGGCCTGGTGTCTGCGCCCAGAGTGTTTACAAAATGCCTAGCTGTAGTCTCAGCATCGCTACGCAGACTGGGAGTGCATGTGTTTCCTTATCTCGATGATTGGTTAGTGAAGAGCACCTCAAAGGAGGGTGCTCTGGAGTCCATGCAAATGACTATTCAGGTGCTGGAGCTACTGGGGTTCATCATAAATTATCCCAAATCCCATCTCACCCCAGTCCAAAAATTGGAATTCATTGGAGCTCTGCTGAACACTCAGACAGCTCGAGCTTATCTCCCCGAGGCATGGGCATACAACCTTCTGTCAATGTGCTGCTGTAGCTAGGAAAGTAAATAGAATGTTGGGTATCATTAGGAAAGGGATTGAAATCAAAAATAAGGATATTATTCTGCTATTGTATCGCTCCATGGTGCGACCGCACCTCGAGTATTGTGTTCAATTCTGGTCGCTGCACCTCAAAAAAGACATAGTAGAATTGGAAAAGGTGCAGAGAAGGGTGACAAAGATGATACAGGGGATGGGATGACTACCCTATCAGGATAGGCTGAAGAGACTGGAGCTCTTCAGCTTGGAGAAAAGGCGGCTGAGGGGAGATATGATAGAGGTCTATAAGATAATGAGTGGAATGGAACGGGTCGATGTGGAGCGTCTGTTTACGCTTTCCAAAAATACTAGGACAAGGGGGCATGCGATGAAGCTGCAGTGTGGTAAATTTAAAACGAATCGGAGGAAAAATTTCTTCACTCAATGCGTAGTTAAACTCTGGAATTCGCTGCCGGAAAAGGTGGTTAAGGTGGTTAACTTAGCGAACTTCAAAAAAGGGTTGGACGGCTTCCTGGAGGAAAAAGCCATAGAATGTTATTGAATGGACGAGGGAATAATACAGTATTTCTAGGATGGGCGGGACAAATTAGCCACTGTTGGTGACAGGGTGCTGGGCTCGATGGACTCTTGGTCTGTCCCAGCATGGCGATGCTTATGTCCCTGGTGTCCAAGGTTTGAGCATCTCAGCAGTTCACAGCTCGGCAGATGTTGAGACTTCTGGGGCACATGGCCTCCAGAGTTCATGTAACGCCCATGGCACATCTTCATATGAGATCAGCTCAATGGACCCTAGCTTCCCAGTGGTTTCATGCTGCAGGGGATCTAGAGGATGTAATCCAACTGTCCACCGATTTTCGGAATTCTCTTCAGTGGTGGACGATTTGATCCAATTTAACCATGGGGCGACCATTCCAAGTTCCTCAGTGTTACGTCTGTGCTCACCTCACTCTCTGGTGGCCAGAACCAGTGGCTGCTATGGACCGTCACCCGTTCCAGATTTCAGGCGAGTCCGGTCCAGATCTTCCGGGCTGCCAGACTTGCTTGCTTGGATTGAACCTACACAGCACCCGTAGTTTCCTGGTGATTGTTGCAGCTGAGCTCCAGGTGCTGCTGGGCTTATTAGCCATTCTGAAACCTTGCTGCTTTGCCTTTGCATTGCGTCTAAGGCCCTGGCATGTTGGTGCTTTTGCACTTCAGCCTGAGTTTGTTTCCTTGCTCTAGTTCTTGCCTGAAGTTTTGCCTGTTCTAGTTAGTCTATGTTTAGTTTAGGGTATTGCTTGTTTACTGTATTGCTTGTTTCCCAGTCTTGTGTCTTGTTTGTATGTCTTTGTCTAGTTCTGGGTTTATCTGTGTTTGTTCCCTCAGTGGCTGCTTGCAGCTTTCAGTTCAGTCTCCTGTCTAGCTGTGTTTGTTCCCTGTTTCAGTGGCTGCTCGCAGCTTTCAGTCCTGTCCTTTAGCCTATCCTTCCCTGCCTTGCTGTCCCTGTGCTGCCTAGCTGTTAGCCAGTCCTGCCCTGTCCAGTAAGTCCTGCCGGCCACCTGAAGCCTTGAGCTCAACTCTTGGTAGAAGTGGCCAGGTGCAGGTGAAGCCTAACTGTTTGTCAGAGATCTGCCCTGTCTCTAGCGTGGGGTGGTTTTGCCTGCCACTGCCGCTCCTTGGCAGTGGCCCAAGGGCTCACAAACCCAGTTCCAGCTTGTAAACGTGACACTCAGCCACGAAAAGTGCTGACGACGGATGCATCTCTCCTGGGGTGGGGAGCTCATGTAGATGGGCTCCACACTCAGGGAGCCTGGTCCTTTCAGGAAAAAGGTCTGCAGATCAACCTCCTGGAATTAAGAGTGATCTGGAACGCTCTAAAGGCTTTCAGAGATCGGCTGTCCAATCGAATAATCTTAATTCAGACAGACAATCAGGTTGCCATGTTTTACACCAACAAACAGGGGGGCACCGGATCTTGCCCTTTGTGTCAGGAAGCTGTCCAGATGTGACTTTGGGCTCACCGTCACAGCATGTTTCTCCAAGCCACTTATCTGGCAGGCGTAAACAACAGTCTGGCCGACAGGTTGAGCAGTATAATGCAATCTCACGAGTGATCGCTGAACATGGGTGTAGTCCACAAGATCTGCCGAGCGTAGGGCACCCCCTTGGTGGATCTTTTTGCCACTCAGATCAATCACAAGGTCCCTCAGTTTTGTTCCAGACTTCAGGCCCACGACAGACTAGCATCAGATGCCTTTCTCCTACATTTGGGGACAGGTCTTCTGTATGCGTATCCTCCCATACTCTAAAAGGGAAGACTTTGCTGAAACTCAAGACTGCGGAACCATGATCCTGATTGCACCTTCTGGCCGCGTCAGATTTGGTTCCCTCTTCTTCTGGAGTTGTCCTCTGAAGAACCGTGGAGATTGGAGTGTTTTCCAACCCTCATCACTCAGAACGAGGGGTTGCTTCTACATCCCAACCTCCAGTCTCTGGCTCTCATGGCCTGGATGTTGAGAGCTTAGTCTTCGCCTCCTTGGGTCTTTCTGAGGGTGCCTCCCAAGTCTTGCTTGCTTCCAGGAAAGATTCCACGAAGAGGTGTTACTCTTTCAAATGGAAGAGATTTGCCATCTTGTGTGGCAGCAAGGCGCTAGATCCTCTTTCTTGTCTTACACAGACCCTGCTTGAATACCTTCTACACTTGTCAGAGTCTGGTCTCAAGACCCTCTGTAAGAGTTCACCTTAGTGCGATTAGTGCTTTTCATTGCCGTGTAGAGGGTAAGCCTATCTCTGGACAGCCTTTAGTTGTTCGCTTCATGAGAGGTTTGCTTTTGTCGAAGCCCCTGGTCAAACCTTCACCAGTGTCATGGGATCTCAATGTTGTTCTCACTCAGCTGATGAAAGCTCCTTTTGAGCCTCTGATTTCCTACCATCTGAAGTATTTGACCTGAAAGGTCCTTTTCTTGGTGGCTGTTACTTCTGCTCTTAGGGTCAGTGAGCTTCAGGCCTTGGTAGTACATGCACCTTATATCAAGTTTCATCACAACAGAGTAGTCCTCCGCACGCACCTTAAGTTCCTGCCAAAGGTGGTGTCGGAGTTCCATCTGAACCAGTCAATTGTCTTGCCAACATTTTTTCCCCATCCTCATACCCCCCCTGGCGAAAGCAGTTTGCATACCTTGGACTGCAAGAAAGCATTGGCCTTTTATGTGGAGCAGACAAAGCCTTTCAGTCAGTCCGCCCAGCTGTTTGTTTCTTTCGATCCCAACAGGAGGGGAGTCGCCATCGGAAAACGCACAATCTCAAATTGGCTAGCAGATTGCATTTTCTTCACTTATACCCAAGCTGGCCGGACTCTAGAGGGCCATGTCACGGCTCATAATGTTAGAGCCATGGCTGCGTCAGTGGCTCACTTAAAGTCAGCCTCCATTGAAGAGATTTGCAAGGCTGCAACATGGTCATCAGTCCACACATTCACATCTCACTACTGCCTTCAGCAGGATACCCGACGCAACAGTCGGTTTGGGCAGTCAGTGCTGCAGAATCTGTTTGGGGTTTAGAATCCAACTCCACCCCCTAGACCCATTTTTGTTCTGTTCCAGGCTGCACTCTCAGTTAGTTGTTTATGGTTTCAGGTCAACCTATGTTATGTCCTCACCGTTGCGAAGCCCAATTGACCAATGTTTATTGTTTTGAGTGCACCTGGTTGCTAGGGATACCCCACATGTGAGAAGAAGCAGCTTGCTTGTCCTCGGAGAAAGCGAAGATACGTACTTACCTGTAGCAGGTATTCTCCGAGGACAGCAGGCTTATTGTTCTCATAAACCCGCCCACCTCCCCTTTGGAGTTATTTGCTTCTTTTATGCTTTTTGATTTAACTGAGGTACGCGCTCACGCGACGGGCGGAAAATCAGTCCGCACATCCGCGGTGTGCGCTGCTCGCGCTCCAGAAGGCTCTGGCAAAACGTTTTGTATATTTTGCTTGCAAAATGCCGATTCCTGGGCCGACGCGGACGTCAACCCACATGTGAGAACAATCAGCCTACTGTCCTCGGAGAATACCTGCTATAGGTAAGTATCTTCGCTGTCCCTTCTTGCCTCTAGGGTATACATAGAATAGTGGCTTAATGTGTTGCATGCTTCTCATGGATTCTGTGCTGTGCAACTATTTTCAAAGTGCTTTGCTATAGAACAGGATTATTCTGTTGTGGGCCCCAGTTGATGCAGGTCTTATGGTTGTTTTGTTGAAGAACTGCAGAGGGATTATTCTATTGCAGAGGTGAAGACCTGCAGAGGGATTATTCTGTTTCAGGTGTGGATCAACCTGTTTCTCACTCTGGGTTTGACTACATCATAGTGTGTTTTCTTAACATTTTAAACTCTTCTGTTGTAATCCTCATAGATAACGCTGATAGAAGTTTATTTTATGGCATTGCCAAACTCCTGCACAGGACATTAAGGTTAAAATGATAGAGTAACATAGCATTTCCAAAATGGTATATTAGAGCTTTAACAGTGTGAGTGTATTCTAAAGTAGGCAAGAAAAATTACTGATGAGACACCAGCAAAATGCAGAATACACACAGGCTGAAAATACCAGAAGAGACTCTTATGAAATGCAGAAAGTGCAAGGGCTGAAAATATCAGAAGAGACTCTTATGAAATGCAAGAAGTGCAAGGGCTGAAAATATCAGAAGAGACTCTTATGAAATGCAAAAAGTGCAAGGGCTGTAAATATCAGAAGAGACTCTTATGAAATGCAGAAAGTGCAAGGGCTGAAAATATCAGAGGAGACTCTTATGAAATGCAGAAAGTGCAAGGGCTGTAAATATCAGAGGAGACTCTTATGAAATGCAGAAAGTGCAAGGGCTGAAAATACCAGAAGAGACTCTTATGAAATGCAGAAAGTGCAAGGGCTGAAAATATCAGAAGAGACTCTTATGAAATGCAGAAAGTGCAAGGGCTGAAAATACCAGAAGAGACTCTTATGAAATGCAGAAAGTGCAAGGGCTGAAAATACCAGACGAGACTCTTATGAAATGCAGAAAGTGCAAGGGCTGTAAATATCAGAAGAGACTCTTATGAAATGCAGAAAATGCAAGGGCTGAAAATATCAGAAGAGACTCTTATGAAATGCAGAAAGTGCAAGGGCTGAAAATACCAGAAGAGACTCTTATGAAATGCAGAAAGTGCAAGGGCTGAAAATACCAGAAGAGACTCTTATGAAATGCAGAAAGTGCAAGGGCTGAAAATATCAGAAGAGACTCTTATGAAATGCAGAAAGTGCAAGGGCTGTAAATATCAGAAGAGACTCTTATGAAATGCAGAAAGTGCAAGGGCTGAAAATATCAGAGGAGACTCTTATGAAATGCAGAAAGTGCAAGGGCTGAAAATATCAGAGGAGACTCTTATGAAATGCAGAAAGTGCAAGGGCTGTAAATATCAGAGGAGACTCTTATGAAATGCAGAAAGTGCAAGGGCTGAAAATACCAGAAGAGACTCTTATGAAATGCAGAAAGTGCAAGGGCTGTAAATATCAGAAGAGACTCTTATGAAATGCAGAAAGTGCAAGGGCTGAAAATATCAGAAGAGACTCTTATGAAATGCAGAAAGTGCAAGGGCTGAAAATACCAGAAGAGACTCTTATGAAATGCAGAAAGTGCAAGGGCTGAAAATATCAGAAGAGACTCTTATGAAATGCAGAAAGTGCAAGGGCTGAAAATATCAGAGGAGACTCCAGTGTAGTGCAGAAAGTGCAGCGGCTGAAAGTACTGGAAGAGACTCCAGAAAGATGTAGATCAGAAGAGACTACAGCAAAAGCAGAGGATGTAGGGCTGGAAATACCATAGTAGCATAAGCCAATGTTTACGAAGTGTCCTCTCAGATGTGCTAAGACAATGGCTCAAGCAACACAGTGAAGGAGACAACATCGGTGATGAAAAAACATCCAATGGACTGGAAGAGTTCACAAAAGAAGTTTATTTCACAACCAAATTGGACTCGACATGAATCATGCTTCGACCGTAAAGGCCTGCCTCAGGAGTCCCTAAAGAGTATAACATATAAATTACTACCATAAAAACAGAGGGACCCTTCTACTAAGTCACGTAGGCACATACGCGTGTCCTACGTGTGTCAATTTTGAATTACCGCCCAGCTACCACGTGGTCCAGATGGTAATTTCATTTTTTACATATGCCCACTATGTTCTTTGGAAAATTTCTGGTGCGTGGTGCTAACTGGCCGGTAATCAGTATTTTACACGTGCTCTTGATTACTGCCCGGTTAACGCGTGAGACTTTACCGCTAGGTCAATGGTGGCAGTAAGGTCTCAAGCCCAAAATGGACGCACCAATTTTTATTTAGCCGCAAGTCCATTTTCAGCTAAAACAAAATGGCCTTTTTTGCAGGTGCACTGAAAAATGGACTTGCGCATGTCCAATACATGCGTCTACAACAGCACAGGTCATTTTTTGGTGCACCTTAGTAAAAGGACCCCAGAGTAAATAAAAGAAATAAAAGAAAACGGTGAGAGTTATAAAATGTTTAAAAATGAAATACATTACATATTACATATCTCTCTATATAAAATGCACCTCCAACATTCTATTGAAGCCTCCACAAGTCCCAACGTTCTAAATCTATGGTGGTGTAGATCAAAATTCGCCCACGAGTGTTTGCCCCGCCCTCGCGTCAAACGTGATGACGTCGAGGGCGGAGCAATGGCACTCTACCAATCACATCGCTACGCCCTTGACGTCATCACGTTTGACGCGAGGGCGGGGCAGACATCGATCTACACCACTACACAAACATTGGAACTTTTAGAGGCTTCAAAAGAACGCTGGAGGTGCATTTAAAATAGAGACACGAGAGATGAGGAAAACCGATAGGTGGCTGAAGGGGGGCAGGGGAGAGAGCACAATCGCTGGGTAGATGCAGAGAAGGAAGATGGGGGGGGGGGGGGGGGAAGGGGCACAGCACAATCACTGGGTGGCTGCAAGGGGGGCAGGGAAGAGAACAGATTCGCTGGGTGGCTGCAAGGGGGCGCAGGGGAGACAGCAGAATCGCTGGGGGGGGGCAGCAGAATCGATGGGTGACTGTAGGGGGGGCAGGGAAGAGAACAGATTCGCTGGGTGACTGGGGGGGGGGGCAGGAGAGAGACCAGAAATGCTGGGTGGCTGCAGGGGGCTGGGGAGAGGGAGGGGGAGGTATCTGTCACACACACTCTCTCACAGTCAGTGTCTTTCTCTCACACAGTCTCTCACACAGTCGGTCTCACACACACTCTCGGTCTCACATACTTGCTCAAATACACTCTCTTGGACTCACAGAGAGTCTGTGTATTGCACACATACTCTTGCACACTCTCTCTCACACACACTCTCTCTCACACACAGTGTATCTGTGTGCAACACACTCTCTCTCACAGTCACTGTGTCTCACATACACACTCGCACACACTCTCTGCCTCACACACACACTCTCTGTCTCACAGACACACACTCGCACATTTTTTTTTGTTACATTTGTACCCCGCGCTTTCCCACTCATGGCAGGCTCAATGCGGCTTACATGGGGCAATGGAGGGTTAAGTGACTTGCCCAGAGTCACAAGGAGCAGCCTGTGCCTGAAGTGGGAATTGAACTCAGTTCCTCAGTCAGTTCCCCAGGACCAAAGTCCACCACCCTAACCACTAGGCCACTCCTCCATTCACTCTCTCTCTCACACAGTCACTCTCACACACACTCTCTCAAGTAAACACACTCCCAGGAAAACCTTGCTAGCGCCCGTTTCATTTGTCTCTGAAACGGGCCTTATTTACTAGTAACACAATATTTGTATAAAATGTTAAAAAATACAACAAAACTAAAATATAATAAGATACTTAAATACTGTAATCAAATACAAGTAAAAAAAATAGCTGTGTTGCTTGACTCTTTGTAGTGACGCAGAGGCTTTTTAGTTCTTCTTTGCTTGTCGACTGGCTGCCAGGCAAATATTTGCTCTAGCAAGTCTGTTGGAATGTATTGTATTTAACATGCATTGCCTGTCAGAAATGTTTTTTCTCTGTGATTACTCTGTGACCTCTGATGTGAATTACTTAGAGAGGTCACACCTATGCAACTTCCTGTGGGGGTCAGGCACTGCACATGGTGCTCATGATCTCTCCTAAGCTGAGAGGATCTATGGTGGTGTGAGCATCCATTACCATCTAAGCACATGGAAAGAGCTGATAATCCAAATGTATAGTATTATGTATATATAAGCCTGTCTGAATATAATCTAACTACAAACTGTGAGTAAACAGATGTTTTGTTACTTCAACTTTAAAGTGACTCAGCAGTGAATTATTCTGGGGTGTATGAGAGAGATGAAGAAAAGAAATTAACATTTCTAAAGCTGAAGCTGTGTGTGTGAAATCTGCTAATTGTTTACTACAAATAATCCAACAAAAGGGTTATGGGCCCAGGGCCAGGAATTGAAAAAGAAGAGAAATATTACCAGGCAGTAAAAAAAGCCACATTTTTCTCTTAAGTTTTAAAAGAAAGATTCAGTCTGTCTCTCTCTTCCCCCACACAGCAGACAGAAGGCTAAGAAAATGGCTGAGGGAGGAAATTCACCATTTTTCCACTCTCTCAAGGTGCCTAAATTAACTGAATTTAATTATCAGCAGTGGGAACTAAGATTCATATGTCTCCTTCAAGCAAAGAAATTAAATATATGCTTAGACCAAAACAGAACAGCTGAAAATATGGCTGAATGGGACAATGCAAACTATTATGTGAAGTGCATGTTTTTGGAAGCTCTCTCAGAGAAACAAGCCATATTAGTGGAGGGAAAAGATACACCAAAGGACATCTTATATAAACTGAGAACTATGTATGCAACTACATATGCAAAACAGCAACCAATTTGGTTGGCAGAGTTGAATGAAACCAAATTAAGGGATAAAAGTAAGTGTAATGATCACATTATGCATCTTATGTCTTCATTTCAAAAGTTAGAACTTTCTGGAATTCCCATGTGTGATGCATTGAAAAGAGCATTTCTTTTTACCTCACTATCAAAGAAGTTTGATGTTTTTAGGTCTGTAAATGAAGCCATTGAAGGGCAATCTTTTGAACAGGCAGCATCAAAACTGAGGCAGGAATGCATAATTAATGATTCTGAGGAGAAGTGTTCTCAAAGTCAGTCAGAGAGAAATGAAACAAATTTCTTGGCAAAGAACAGAGGAAGGCGGAGCTATGGGAAAACTCCACCCAAGGGCAAGCTGATTTGCTACTCATGTGGAAAGGAGGGACATGTATCTAAATGGTGTAAGGAAACACAAAACACTCCCTCTAGCTCACCTAAGCCAATGGAACAAAAGAATTCTCCAACCAGGAAATGTATGAAAGACAATGATAAACATAGGGCTTTCTAATGGCAGAAAAATCTTTGACTATGGTAAATAATAATTCAAATGAAAGTACTTGGATTTTGGATTCGGGGAGCACATGCCATTTAACCAATTCTAAGGATTTCTTTCAGGAAATGAGTCCAGAAGAAGGTATTCTTAATACTGCAAATGCAGGGACTGCTAAGATCCAAGCAAAAGGTATTGGATTCTTAAAATGCAAAGTGTCTAATGAAGTTAAAGAAATTCCTGTAAGTGATGTCTTGTATATTCCCCAAGCAGTTTGCAATATGCTTAGTGTATCTACATTAGATAAGAAGGGATTTGTGATTGGGTGGGAGAGGGGTTCCAAACCTCGAATGGTATTACTGGGCAGCACAAATGAAACTTATATCCCTGTGGGGTCAGGAGAAATGGTCAGTGGTGGCACACATGGATCAGGAGATGGTGCAGCAGCATAGCCTGCAGTCAGTAATATGGGCATCTTCTGCTTATCCTACTATTGGCAGGCTTACTACCAATCCGTTTGTTGGGCACTTGTTGGCACTATGGGGTTCCCTTAGGACACGCTTTTGGAAAACTAGAAAAACATCTACATACGCGTATATTCAAGGGGAACCTACTTTTAGAGTGGGGTTGGGAAATCCGGTAGCAAAGAGGTGGGCTGAGAGGGGCATATTGAGGTTTCGAGATTTATTGGAAGATGGGAAAATGAGATTGTTCACAGAACTCAAGGAAGACTATGGGGTTATGGACAGGGACAGATTCTTCTACTTACAGGTCCAACATTACATTTACACAGAAGGATGGTTGAGAAACGATCCAGAGGACTATGAAGTCTTAGAAAACATGTGGGGCTCACTGGGAACAATGAAGGGAGTTATATCCCGGTTATATAAATTTATAAGGGGAGGGAGTTTTGAAAAATGTTTATATATGACTAAATGGGAAAGAGATTTGGAAAAGGAATTGACAGTTCATGAATGGAAGGCCATTATCTCGGAGGTCAATAAAGCATCAACATGCGTGTTATTGAAAGAAAACGCCTTCAAGGTACTCTCGAGATGGTATTTTACCCCATATAGACTACATATGATGTTTCCAGGGGCCTCCCAGTATTGTTGGAGATGTTCAACAGATGTGGGAACTTTTTTGCATATCTGGTGGTCCTGTGGGAAATTACAAATGTATTGGCAATCTATAACGGCAAAGATAACTGCCCATACAGGCAAAAACTTTTTGTGTGAGCCTCAATGGTGCCTGCTGGGCCTGGGGAACAGACGAGGAGTCAAATGGCAAAGACGTTTGAAGAGGATGTGCTTGACAGCTGCAAAGAGTGTCATTGCTCGGTTGTGGAAACAGCAAGCGGCACCAACAGAGCAAGACTGGACTCTAATTGAGGAGATGGAGAAATTAACTGATAAACGGTTGGGAATTTATAACAGGCAAGATGAACTCTGGACACATATTAGAGCAATGACCCAAGTGAGTTAGTAATAGGCGTTTGATGGGGGGGTGGGGGGGGGGAGGGGTAGGGGTGGGGGGGGGGGAAATGAAAAATTAAAGTTTGTCAATGTTCAATTATAGATTTACAGTTGATGGACAAAAGAGAAGGTGTAAAGTGAGAGAAGTATAGAATTGTGTGTCAAAGAAGAAATAGTCAAATGTCTACTGTGAATTAAGGAAGTAATGTTTATTCTGTTGTTTAACAATAAAAATTATTGAAACAAAAAAAAAAAAAAAAAATATACAGAACCGCATAACAACATGGAGAAACAAACTGAAAGCAGAGATACAGAACTCTGCATGTTGTGCAACACCAGAGAAACAAAGAAATGTGTGTCCTCCTGTACGGTGCAAAATAAAATCGACACATGAAAATTCTCAACACCGACATAATTTGATCACTAAACTGAAAATAAAATAATTCTTCCTAAAAAAAAAAAAAAAAAGAAGGGATTTGTGATTCATTTTGAAAACAGTAAGTGCACAATCTCTAAAAATGATGAAGTGTATGCTGAAGCTTTTATGCATAATGATATTTATAAACTGAGCATTTCAGGTGAAGCCTCACATCTGGCGCAAGTAAGGAAGAATGATGCTAAATGTAGTCTGGAAATCTGGCATCGCCGCCTGGGACATCGTGATTTTAAGGTGATCCAGGATCTTCACAATGGGCAACTAGCCACAGGCATTCAGATCAGTGCAGATACTGGTAAAATGGAGAAATGCATAGACTGTGTTACTCAAAAAGGTGTGAGACCCTCATTTCCTGCATACACAGGAAATAGGAGTAATAAAGTACTGGACTTAATACACAGTGACTTATGTGGACCGTTTAATATCCCATCATTGGGAAATAACAGATTTGTGCTAATATTCTTGGATGATTTCTCTAGATACTGTGTGGCCTATTTGCTGAAAGAAAAAAGTCAAGTCACAGACATGCTGAAGAAATACGTAGCCATGGTGAGCAATAAATTTGAAAGAAAACCAAAGGTTCTTCAGACCGACAATGGTGGTGAGTTCACTTCACAAAGCATGCGCACATTTCTAGAACAAGAAGGCATTCAGCATATCACAACAGTAGCTTATACACCAGAGCAAAATTCTGTTGCAGAGAGAAAATTTAGGTCACTTGTGGAAATGACCAGATGTATGCTGTCAGATAGCAATCTCCCTAAAAGACTATGGGGGGAAGCCATTCTCACAGCAGTGTACCTACAAAACAGAATGCCAACTAAAGGCGCTGAGCGCACACCACATGAGACATGGCATGGTAGGAAGCCAAACCTGTCACACATAAGAACATTTGGAAGTACAGCATATGCTCATATACCAAAGCAAAGAAGGCATAAGCTGGATTCCACAACAGAAAGGGGCATTTTAGTTGGCTATGCTCCAGGACACAAAGGATATAGAATTTTGAATCTGAAAACTGGCATTGTTGGCATAAGACATGTTACATATTTTGATGAAAACAAAAGGGTTGATAAAGGCTGGATTATCCCAGATGAGCCTTATCATCCAGAATATGAAACTAGAACCATAATAGACATGCCAGTGTATATAAATGCCATACCAAGGCAGATGTCTGAAAGCAACTCATCTGTATCTAACGAGGAACAGGCAGAGGAAGCAGACACAGAAAGGATCATCGCAGGAGACAGTACAGTTGGAGAAGGGGAATCAATTGGAGAAGGACTCTCAGATTTAGAGGATGCGGAAAGGTCGGACCAACCTGTTGTCAGACGCTCATCCAGGGAAAACAAAGGTGTTCCACCCCCAAGACTGTCTTACCTAACAAAGTCAGCAGAAGCTCAAGAGCCCTTAACATGGGATGAGATTGAGAAAATGCCAGCAGAAGAAGCTGCTGAATGGCATAAAGCAGCACAAGAAGAAATTGATGCATTGCATAAAAATAATACTTGGATTCTTACAAAATTACCTCCTGGCAAGAAAGCTATAGGATGCAAATGGGTATTCAAGTTAAAAAGAAATGCACAAGGAAAAGTGGAAAGGTATAAAGCCAGATTAGTCGCAAAGGGATATCTTCAAAAATATGGAGAAGATTTTGATGAAGTGTTTGCACCTGTAGTGAAACACACGACAATTAGAACACTTCTGAGCATTGCAGTCTCAAAAGGCATGCAAGTCAACCACATTGATGTGAAAACAGCATTTCTTCATGGAGATATAACTGAAGACTTGTACATGGAACAGCCAACAGGTTTCATAAATACAAAACAAAGACAGCTAGTGTGTAAATTAAACAAAGGTCTTTATGGATTAAAGCAAAGTGCAAAATGTTGGAATGACAAATTGCATGAAATATTGACAAATTTAGGATTTAAGCAAGGTGAAGCAGATAAATGCTTGTACACTAGGTGCAGAAATGGACAATATGCATACATTTTAGCTTTTGTTGAAGATCTGCTCATTGCAAGCGAAAGTGAGCAAGAGTACAAGGACATTGTAAAATATTTAAACCTGAATGTTGAGATAAAAGAACTTGGTAATGTGTCATACTATCTTGGTATAGAAATTGAGAAACAAAATGATGGTTCTTATCTTCTAAGCCAGAAGCAGAAAATAAATGAGCTTATTGAAAGTTTAGGTATGCAAGATGCCCAAGTTGTAAGCACTCCCATGATCACTGATTTTCTGAAGGATGAAACAGTAAGAGAACCTTTACCAGATAACATCCAATATAGATCAGCCATAGGTAAGCTTTTATATCTGACTACCACATACAGGGCTGATATAGCAAATGCAGTAGGAATTTTGAGCAGAAGGGTCAGCTCACCTACCAAATCAGATTGGACTGCAGTTAAAAGGATGGTAAGGTATTTAAAGGGTACCATTGATTGTAAATTAAAGATTTCAGCCAATAGTAATCCAAAACTAATATGTTACTGTGATTCAGATTGGGCAGGGGATCATTCTGATTATAAATCCACAAGTGGATATGTGTTTATGTATGGAAATGTACAAATTTCATGGGCCAGTCATAAACAAAGTATTGTGAGTCTGTCTTCTACAGAAGCTGAATATGTGGCCGTATCAGAAGCATGCAGAGAACTGATGTGGATTGAAAAACTTTTGCTGGATTTTGGAATAGCTGAAAAGAGACCAATCCAGATAATGGAAGATAATCAGAGCTGCATCCGACTGTCACAGAATGACAAGGTTCAGTCAAGCACCAAGCACATCGCAACGAAATACCACAACGTGCGAGAGTTGGCGAAAGAAGGGGTCATCAGTCTACACTATTGTCACACCAGTAAGATGACAGCTGACATCATGACCAAACCGTTACCCAGAGAACGTTTTGAGAATCTGCGTATAAAGCTTGGACTTTGTATGAATTAATAATTGCATGACAGTTATGCATGAGAAGGGGTTTGTTGGAATGTATTGTATTTAACATGCATTGCCTGTCAGAAATGTTTTTTCTCTGTGATTACTCTGTGACCTCTGATGTGAATTACTTAGAGAGGTCACACCTATGCAACTTCCTGTGGGGGTCAGGCACTGCACATGGTGCTCATGATCTCTCCTAAGCTGAGAGGATCTATGGTGGTGTGAGCATCCATTACCATCTAAGCACATGGAAAGAGCTGATAATCCAAATGTATAGTATTATGTATATATAAGCCTGTCTGAATATAATCTAACTACAAACTGTGAGTAAACAGATGTTTTGTTACTTCAACTTTAAAGTGACTCAGCAGTGAATTATTCTGGGGTGTATGAGAGAGATGAAGAAAAGAAATTAACATTTCTAAAGCTGAAGCTGTGTGTGTGAAATCTGCTAATTGTTTACTACAAATAATCCAACAAAGTCAACTGCTGGCAGAAAGAAGAGTGGGAGAGGGGAGGAGGAGTGTCTTGGTAGAGAAGCTACTGTCTACAAAGGTTCCTCTATTCTGCCCACCCTCTGCACATTATCCTCCAGCTGGCGGGAGAAATTGGCAAGCAGGGCTTCTTACCTGCTGCTTTCTCTTTTGCCAGTTTTCCTCTGCAGTGAGAGCCAGGCGGGACCTTGTTTGTGGAAGTTTTAAAATGTATTAAAATTACAAAGGGAATGCAACATATGTATTTGCGAAGGGCCCATCAAAACGTTAATCCTGCTCTTCATAAAAGACTGCAGAGAGGCTCAAAATACCAGAAGAGCTTCTTGTGAACTGCAGAAGGTGCATTAGCTAAAAATACCCAAAGAGACTTCTGCAAAATAGAAAGAATATAGGGGGTTGGAAATGCCGAAAGGAGATGTCAGCAAAACAGGGAGAGTGCAGAGGGCTGAAAATTAGATGGTCAGATTTTTGGTGAACAAAACTGGGACACTTTTTCCATGATACCCGTAAGTGAAGTAGTGAGCAGATCGTATATAAAGACTGTGATCTCCACAGGGCAAAACTGTGCCATCTTAATTATAACCTAGACTTCTTGGTATTTAGAGACGCAGGTAAGATTTTATTTTTATTAGGGAATATTAAAGACTCAATGTAGAGCCTTAAGGCTAGCAGGGAGTAAAGATAGCTTAATTGGTGAAAAACTGAAATAGCCAAATTCTGATATTATTTTTTAATTGGAGAAAGGACCTAGTGATTAGAACAATGGGCTGAGAGTCAGGGTTCAAATCTGCTACGGCCATGACTCTCCTTGTACAGTCGGTAAGTCACTTTGGCTCTCATTTTCGAAACAGAAAAACATATAAAAAGTGGCGCAAAGCAGCAGATGAATGCTTTATTTTGTCCAAAATATCCAAATCGCTATTTTTGAAACACATTTTTAAGATGTTTTTCTATGCAGTTCATCTGCAGTGTGTCCAAATCACAAGGGGGCGGAATTTTTGGGTTCCCAGAACTTGTCCATAATGGACTTGCCATAATGGAATAAACCAAAAACAGAAAAACAAAGTGGGAAGTGGACCAATGACTTCAGGACGCCGAGACTAAAGTAATATAAAGTAGAATAAATATTACTTTAGTCTCGGCGTCCTGAAGTCATTGGTCCACTTCCCACTTTGTTTTTCTGTTTCTGTACCCCGTGGGATTTTGTGTTCATCCACTTTGTGGAGAGCCTTCCTTGATAAAGCAAAAACATCCAGGGCTAAAAGTTAGATATTTTCGTCCACACCTGTTTCAGTCACGACTAAGATCAAAAAAAGGTGCCCTAAATGATCAGGTGACCACTGGAGGGATTAAGGCATGACCTCTGACATGCCAGGACACCAGCCGGGCACCCTAGGGGGCACTGCAGTGGACTTCATAAATTGCTCTCTGGTACATAGCTCCCTTACCTTGTCTGCTGAGCCCCCAACTCCCCCCTCAAACCCACTACCCCTAACTGTACACAACTACCATAGCCCTTACGGGTGAAGGGGGCACCTATATGTGGGTACAGAGGGCTTCTTTTGGGTTTTGGATGGCTCGCTGTTTCCTCCACAAATGTAACAGGTAGGGGGGATATGGGCCTGGGCCCGCCTGCCTGAAATGCACTGCACCCACTAAAACTGCTCCAGGGACCTGCATACTGCTGTCAGGGAGCTGGGTATAACATTTGAGGCTGGCATAGAGGCTAACAAAAAATATTTTTAAAGTTTTTTTTTTTTTTTTTAGGGTGGGAGGGAGTTAGTGACCACTGGGTGAGTAAGGGGAGGTCATCCCTGATTCCCTCTGGTGGTCATCTGGTCATGTCGGACAAAGTTTTGTGTCTTATTCGTAAGAAAAACACGTCTGGCTGAAAACGACCGAGTGTTAGTCATGGATGTCTCTGCTTTTTTCGATTATGGCTCAAGGACGTCCAAGTCTTAGACACGCCCAAGTCCCGCCTTCACCACGCCTCCGACTCGCCCCTTGAAATTTGTACGTCCTTGCGATGGACTTCAGTTAGAGACGTCCAAAATCGGGTTTTGATTATACCGATTTGGAGGTCTCTCAGAGATGGACGTCCAAGAACCGATTTATGTTGGAAGATGAACGCCCATCTCTTTCGAAAATGAGCCTGATAGTAACATATGGTGAGAGCTTTTATGTGAAGACCTTGGACCTTTTATGGGAAGTCCACTGCAGCATCCCCTGGGGTGCCCCACTGCTCTGCTGGAATGTATGTATGGCCAGTCTAGTAACAATGCTGGCCCCTCGTAAGTCCCAAAGGCTTGTTTTTGTGCGTTTTCCCTTGGTTGTTGTTTTTTTAATGGTACAAAAGAAAAATGAACTGAGCACAAAACATCTACAAAACGTCAAGGAAATAGCCATTTTCGAAACAAAAAAAATTAGATGTTTTCTGGTTCAAAAATCGCTATTTTCACCAATTGATTTTTGGATGTTTTCAATAAAACATTCAAAATTGGATTTAGATGTCATATTGAAAATGCCCCCTTTTATATCTCATTGCCTCAGAGGCCCCTTTTAGTAAAGCTTAGTGCATACTAATGGAAGATGCCAAGAAGCTCACAGGTATAAAATGGACTTCTTAGCATTTAGCACTTGCTAATTCTGCTAGTGCTCATTAAGCTTTAGTAAAAGGGTCCCTTAGATTGTAAACTCTTTGCAGTAGGGATATGTTGTTCCTGAGTACTTATCATTAATGCACAGCACTTCAAAAAAAAAAAAATAAGTATTTTTAATTGTGTAGATTCTTTCTGCACAGGATAAACTACTACTAAGGAGAATTTAATAATCTATTTTTTCCACCCAGTAAAACTCTTTCCTTATCTCTAGAGTCTTCTCTCTCCTTGTTCTCATTCTTCTATTGCCTTTCTGGGTGACATCTACTTGTCCTCTTTCCTTTCCTGCTTCCCATGTCTTTCTTCTCTGTCTGCCTTTCAATATGTTTTTCATTCATTTAGCTCCCTGTACAGACTGTATCCCTTTTCCTGTTACTCTGCTTCTGCCCCCTCTTTCATGTGTCTTTATGTTTTGGGCTAGTATGAGTCAAAAACGAAGACAGGAGGGTAGCACATAAGATCAACCTAGTCACGTAAGGGAAGCGTCAGCGTGGGAAGATATTGAGAAAAGGACTAAGAAAAGGAAAAATAAACATCCAGCAACTCCACTCTATGTAGAATCTGAGAAAAAGCCAAGTTTTAATGCCATGTTTAAACTTTCTCATGATGATCAGGAGGAAGTTGGATCTAAATGTTCAATGCCTGGCGGCCAAATGTCATAGCATGTGAGAAGTCCAGCCTAATTTTTCTAATAGAGGGGATAACCAGATAATGAGGGTGAGAAGTTTGTAGGGGCCAAGTTGGGCGATAAGGAAATGAGCAGTGGAGATGGGTAGGATGGCGATTAAGTATAGCAAACTTTTATTTATTTATTTATTTTATTCATTTAACACATTTATATCCCACATTTTCCCACTTAGTTGCAGGCTCAATGTGGCTTACACAATACCGTAGCGGTAGGCTCCGGTTCAATAATATAAATACATAGTAAATTCATAGGCATGTAAGAACATTAGTATAAGGCAACAAAGAGATATTGAGGGGATGGTGATAGAAGTCTAGTACAGTCCATATTTTCCTGTGTCGCAGGAAGTAAAGGATTAGTTTGGGTCTTGAGGGTAGGCCTTCTTAAACAAGTTGGTTTTCAGTAATTTCCTGAAATTAAGATGGTTGTGGATAGATCTCACGGTTTTGGGCAAAGCGTTCCACAATTGCGTACTTATGTATGAAAAGCTGGATGCATAAGTTGATTTGTATTTAAGTCCATTGCAATCTGGATAATGCAGATTTAAATAAGTTTGGGATAAGCTGGTACTGTTTCTGGGTGGAAGTTTTATGAGGTCCAACATGTATCCAGGAACTTCACCGTAAATAATCCTGTGTACAAGAGTGCAGACCTTGAAGGCAATTCGTTCTTTGGTGGGAAGCCAATGCAGTTTTTCGCGAAGGGGTTTGGCACTTTCAAATTTTGGTTTTCCGCATATCAATCTGGCTGCTGTATTCTGTGCGGTCTGAAGTTTCTTTGTTAGTTGTTCTTTACAACCTGCATAGATTCCATTGCAGCAATCTAACTGGCATAGTGCCATTGATTGTATTAGGTTGCGAAATACATCTCGTGGGAAGAAATGTTTTATACGTTTCATTTTCCACATAGAGTTGAACATTTTCTTTGTAGTTGAATTTACTTGACTTTCAAGTGTCAGATTGCGGTCAATTATGACACCAAGCAGTTTTAAGCTATCCGAGATTGGGAGAGAGTGGTTTGGGATGTTTAAGGTTGAAGGTTTATACTTATTGTGTTGAGATGAAAGTATAAGACAGTGAGTCTTTTCAGAATTTAATTTCAGTTGGAATGAATTTGCCCAAGCATCCATTGTTTTCAAACCAATCTTAATTGTATTGGTGATTTCTGTCAAATCGTGTCTGAAAAGTATATAAATTGTAACATCATCAGCATAAATAAATGGATTAAGGCCTAAATTGGATAAGGATTTGGCCAGTGGAATCATCATTATGTTGAAGAGTGTTGGTGAAAGTGGTGAACCCTGAGGGACTCTGCACACTGCTTTCCAGGATGATGATATGTTTGAATTCGATTTTACTTGATATGATCTAGAGGATAAGAAACCTTTAATTCATCTGAGTACATTTCCCCCAATCTCATAGTAATCAAGGAGATTTAATAAAATATCATGGTTAACCATGTCAAATGCACTGGACATGTCAAATTGGAGGAAAAGTATACTTTTTCCTGCAGCTATTTCTTGCTTAAATTTGGCCAGAAGAGTAACTAAAACAGTTTCAGTACTATATAGGGAGCGGAATCCTGATTGTGAGTCGTGTAGTATAGAAAACTTGGCTAGGTAATTCATGAGTTGTTTAGTCACCATGCTGTCCATTAATTTAACCACCAATGGGATAGAGGCAACTGGGCGGTAATATCATCAGTCTTTTTCTTGGTGTCCTTTGGTATTGGGGTGAGAAGAATGTTACCATGATCCTCAGGGAAGAAACCTTTTTGAAGCATGACATTTAGATGGGCTGTTAAATCCACTAAGTATCAATAAGGGGCAGATTTGAGTAAATAGTTGGGACAATTGTCCAATTTGCAATAAGAATTGGAGAATCTTAAGACCACCTGGGTGACTGTTTCAATGGTGAGAGGATCAAAGTTTGTCCAGTTACGATAGGCACCCAAGTTGGTTCAAGGACATTAAATAAATGTTCAGTGTCGGAGTTCAGTTGAGGGAGTGAATTGCATAATTTTAATATTTTTTTATTGAAGTATTTAGCAATATTATCAGCGGATGGAATGTCTGCATTGGTTGTAGTAATTGGGTTGGTATCAAGTAATTTGTTGACAACTTGGAATAATTTCTTCATGTCTGTGTAATCATTACCTATTTTAGATTTGTAAAAGGACCTTCTGGCCTTTCTGATTGCATATTTATATTTTCTTTGAGCTTGTTTCCATTCTTTAAGTGTGTTTTCGCTATTTCCTTTTTTCCAACTACGTTCCAATTTCCTGGTTTGCGTCTTTAGTTTTTTTTAGTTCATCATTAAACCAGGGTGTTGAGTTTAATCTTTTTGATGTTGTAGTTCTAATGGGTGCTAAAATGTCTAGTACGTTATTACATCTTGCGTTCCAATCTGAAAGATAATGAATAGAGTCCATACGGGCTGACCATTCGTTGTAATAAATCTGTATCCAAAACTCCTTTGGATCTATTTGGCCTCTTGAGCTAAAAGTTGTTGGTTCTTGAGTTTTGACTGATCCATTTCTCCGCCAGAATATGGATAAACTAAGTTTATAGTGGTCGGACCAAGGGATTTCTGACCAATTAATGTTTGTTATCCATAAATTCTGGTCTGTGGCCAGTTTGTATGAACATAGGTCTAGTGTATGCCCTTTAATGTGAGTAGGTTTCCAATTGGAGCATGAAAGATCCCATGAGTGGAGAAAATCCTTACATTCTCTTGCCCAGGAAGATTTTGAATCTTCAAGATGCAGGTTAATGTCACCTAGTATGAGTATGTTGGAATTGGATACACACGTGTTATTATTATTATTATTTATTGCATTTGTATCCCACATTTTCCCACCTTTTTGCGGGTTCAGTGTGGCTTACAATATGAGATGAATGATGGAAATACAGATTGTTACAAATTGGTTATGGATTACATTGTGCAGAGTTATGCGAGACACTCGAAGTGTCGTTAAGGAATGTAACAATGGAACACAAACATTAAAACGTTGGAAGGAGACAATGAGAGCTTAAAGGGCGATAATAAGGCATAGAGACATATGGTATGCATATTTCTGTGAGTAAAGGTATGAGTGATGTGAAATTACGGGGGATGAGAGTTCAGAAGTGGATGTATGATGCATTAATGAACAGTGAGTGTGGATTTTATGTGTTTTGGCTCTTTCCGTAGATTTTTTCAAAAAGATGGGTCTTCAATAATCTGCGGAAGGAAGCTTGCTCGTGGATCGTTCTTAAGTTGCGCGGCAGTGAATTCCAAAACTGCGTGCTCATGTGAGAAAAGGTTGACGCGTGTAGCGTCTTGTATTTCAAGCCCTTGCAATTGGGGAAGTGGAGGTTGAGGAAGGTTCAGGATGATCTTTTGGCGTTTCTGGGTGGTAAGTCTATTAACTCAGACATGTAGGCTGGGGCTTCGCCATGAATGATTTTTTGGACTAATGTGCATACTTTAAAAGTGACGCGTTCTTTGAATGGAAGCCAGTGCAGTTTCTCTCGTAGTGGTTTGGCACTTTCATATTTTGGCTTTCCAAAGATGAGTCTGGCTGCCGTATTTTGGGCCGTTTGAAGTTTCCTCAGTGTTTGCTCTTTGCAACCTGCGTATAGTGAGTTGCAGTAATCCAGATGGCTGAGTACGAGGGATTGCACTAGGCTGCGAAAGACGGATCTTGGGAAGAATGGTCTTATCCTTTTCAGTTTCCACATGCAGTAAAACATCTTTTTAGTTGTGTTGTTTGCGTGATTTTCAAGCGTCAGATGGCGGTTGATAGTGACTCCAAGGATTTTTAATGTTTCTGAGATTTGAAGGTTTAGGTTTGGTGTGTTTATAGCGGTAAATTCCTTTGTGTTGTATTGGGAGGTGAGTATCAGGCATTGAGTTTTTTCTGCATTTAATTTCAGACGAAATGCATCTGCCCATGTGTTCATGATATGTAGGCTTTGATTGATTTCGTTGATGATTTCGTTAATGTCTTGTTTGAAAGGGATGTATATTGTCACATCATCAGCGTATATATATGGGTTGAGGTTATGGTTTGATAGGAGTTTTGCCAGAGGGATCATCGTTAGGTTGAAAATGGTTGGTGAGAGAGGTGATCCTTGTGGTACTCCACATTCAGGTGTCCATGCCTTAGACGTGGTCGAATTTGATGTGACTTGGTACGAACGTTGGGTTAGGAACCCCTTGAACCAATTCAGGACATTTCCTCCAATGCCAAAGTATTCGAGTATGTGTAATAGGATTCCGTGGTCAACCATATCGAAGGCACTTGACATGTCAAATTGTAGGAGGAGTATGTTGTTGCCAGTCGCAATTATTTGTTTAAATTTAGTCATAAGGGTGACTAATACTGTTTCTGTGCTATGATTCGACCGGAATCCTGACTGGGCATCATGTAGTATTGAGTGTTTGTTTAGATAGTTTGTGAGTTGTTTAGTTACCATTCCTTCGGTTATTTTGGTTATTAGTGGTATGGATGCTACTGGCCTGTAGTTGGTTAATTCACTCGTGCTTTTCTTTGTATCTTTAGGAATTGGGGTGAGTAAGATTTTTCCTTTTTCTTTTGGGAAAAGTCCGTTTTGTAGCATGAAGTTCACATGGTTCGTTAGGTCAATTATAAATTGTTGAGGAGCAGATTTCATGAGGTTATTTGGGCGTGTGTCTAGTTTGCAGTGGGATTTGGCATATCTTTTGAGAGTTTCAGAGATGAGGTCTTCTGATAGTATTTCGAATTCGGTCCATGTTCTGTCTGCTGGGTATGTTCCTTCTTCTGGATCTAGACAATCTAGAAGTGTGGCGTACTCAATAGGGCTAACGGGTATTTTGAGTCGTAGTTGTATAATTTTCTCCTTGAAGTATTTCGCAAGGTTGTCCACATCTGGTATATTTTTGCCGTTGTTTGATATAAAGTCTGTAAAGATAGTATGGCATTCGTTCCAATTCCCGGGTGGTCTATAGAACAAGACGTAGTTCAGATGGTCAAATAATGGTTTGTTATGAATCCTAATTGATGCAATTTCAAGTTGGGACGAGATGGATTCCGCAGTGATTTCAATTGAGAAATGGGAGCGATAGATTAATACTATGCCACCTCCTCTTTTATTCTTTCTAGTCCAGTGAATGATTTTGTAGTCAGAGGGACATAAGTCTACATGAGTCGTAATCGGGCTTTCGACCTGCCCACAGCACAGAAACGTTATTACTCACCTTAATATCCAAATTCAAACATGAAATATCATTTGGAAACAACATCCTCCTTCTGCAATTTGACTTATCTAGTGCATTTGACATGGTGAATCATGATATCCTTACAAAATTACTTGATAAACTTGGAATCGGCGGAAACATCATCAAATGGATAAAAGGTTTCATCATCACAAGATCCTATCGAGTCAAATGAACCACGTCAACCTCGTCTCCCTGGTCATCAAAATGCAGGGTATCCAAAGAATCGCCTCTTTCCCCGATCCTTTTCAACCTTATGATGATCCCTCTAGCCAAATCCCTATCTAAATTTGGCCTCAATCCCTTCATTTACACAGATGATGTCACTATATTCATCCCCTTCAAATCCAACTTAGCAGAAATCTCCGATAAAATAATCAATGGAATGAACATATTAGCCACCTGGGCCAACACTTTTAAGATGAAATTGAATAAGGAGAAAACACAATGTTTAATCCTCACATCCAAGTACTCTACACTCACTCCGACTACACTCAACACCCCTGACGTCAACATCCCCATATCTGACAACCTAAAAATTTTAGGAGTATTATTAGACAAACACCTAACTCTGGAAAATCACGCAAAAGCTACGACAAAGAAAATGTTCAACATAATGTGGATGTTGAAACGCATGAAATCCTATCTTCCCCTAAAAACCTTTCGTAACTTGGTCCAATCCACTGTACTTACCCACGTTGACTACTGCAATAGTATTTTCATTGGATGCAAGGTCCAAATCCTGAAAAAACTTCAAACTGCCCAAAACATGGCAGCCAGACTTATTTTTGGTAAGTTGCGGTTTGAGAACGCAACACCTCTCCATGTAAAGCTTCATTAGCTCCCTATTACTAAACGAATACATTTCAAAGTCCACACGCTGATTCATAAGATTATATATGGAGAATCCCCAGGCTACATGAACAATCTGATTCACCTTCCATCCAGAAACGGCTCTAAATCTTCTCGAACTTATCTAAACTTACATCTTCCCAACTGTAAAGGACTTAAGTACAAAACATATTATGCATCCAACTTCTCTGTCATAGGCAGCCAACTCTGGAACGCCTTACCAAGAGCTATTCGAATAGTCAATGACCACTTACCCTTCCGGAAGCTGCTAAAATATTACCTTTTCAAGCAATCCTACACAAATGACCTGACTTAAATTAGGAGTCCATCTGCGCTACCTGGATCAGACTATAAAGACAGAACCTGGAATATGCTCCCCTACTTAATCCTTTCTAAATTCATCCCTCTTCCAACCCCTCACTATACATTCTTCCTTAATTAGCAACATGCTTTCCCAATACACACCCTCCTCCCACTTCCCTACCTCTACCACCCTCCTCCCTTACCCATCTTACTTACCCACATCTAATTGACCACCTCTTTATACACTATATTACAATTGTTATCCATTCTATGTTACTTTGTAAACCTGTTATACTATGTAAACCGCATTGAACCTGCTAATAAGTGGGAACGCGCGGGGTATAAGTGTTACAAATAAATACATAAATAAATAAGTCGGGGATTACTGTATCTTTTTGACTGCGAATCCATGTTTCATTGATAAAAATTAAATCCAAATTTTCTGAGGTGATCCAGTTTGAGATTGTTGTTACTTTATTGACTGCAGATCTTGCATTGATATAATCCACTTGAATATTTTGAAAGGGATCTTCTAAGTTAGATAAGGTGTGAATTTTTGTGAGTACCCGTTCCTTCGTTGGAATAGATTTGTTAAAGCCATTCTTTTGGTACTGTCCACGTTTAGGAGATCTACTTTTGTTTTGATGGTTGCTAGTGTGGTGCGGTGTGGGGTGTTTAGTTAGTCTTTGGTGATTATGAATGATGGTTTTAATGTGGTTTCCAGTAAGTGGAGTGGATGACGTTAGGTGGATCAGTAGAAGGGAATAAGTTATTAAAAGAAATTTAACTATATTCATTTTTAAAGGCAATAGTGGTACAAATGAAGTAGAAATTAGTGAATAGAAGATACAGTAATGATCGCTAGTTGGAACCCAACACAGCAGTTCTCTATTCTCCTCTTAACTGGTGAATTTAAAAGGAGGATTTATGGCTAGTGTGATAGTGAGCTTAGTCATTCTATTGTATATAGGAAGTCAGTTTTTTAAAAAATTCTCTGTCTCCACTGCCCTGCGCCGCCGTCCTTGGCGTAAATTCAAGGCAAAGCAATTAGTTCAATGAGTTGTGAATCTGAGAGGATTATAGACTGAAGTGGAAGTAGACCTTACTAGTTCATTACAGGCAGGGAAGCACTTGGTTGATGTCTCTTTCCACTGCAACCACGCAGCCATCATCGGTGTTTTTACAGTGCACGACAAGTAAAACTTTAAGCTGCTGCATCCATGCTGTCATTTTGTTGTCTTTCTATCTATAGTGGAAGGAAAGGCAGTGTTCGATTGTGTACCAAGTCGGGAAGAACCTTGGTTGGCTCCTCGAGGTGCTTGGCGGCCGTCTGCAGGGATGGCCAACGGATATCATGGCCGATCTCCGACTCTCCACTGTTGCTATCCCTTATAACTTTGTGTATCTTATATTCTTGACTTCAAGTGAGCGTCGGGCATGGGCGGGCATCTGGCGTGGGTGTCGTGGAGCAGTACAGGTTGACAGGAAACCATCAATTCAGTCACCACTCCAGCCGACATTTCCGGCCCTTTCTGGCGCGTATGTAGCACAAGGAGCGCACCTCGCTTTCCTTTCTTTCACTGATCCTCACTCTTCTCTGCTTTCTCAGGCAGTGTTCATAAGTACATAAGTACATAAGTAGTGCCATACTGGGAAAGACCAAAGGTCCATCTAGCCCAGCATCCTGTCACCGACAGTGGCCAATCCAGGTCAAGGGCACCTGGCACGCTCCCCAAACGTAAAAACATTCCAGACAAGTTATACCTAAAAATGCGGAATTTTTCCAAGTCCATTTAATAGCGGTCTATGGACTTGTCCTTTAGGAATCTATCTAACCCCTTTTTAAACTCCGTCAAGCTAACCGCCCGTACCACGTTCTCCGGCAACGAATTCCAGAGTCTAATTACACGTTGGGTGAAGAAATATTTTCTCCGATTCGTTTTAAATTTACCACACTGTAGCTTCAACTCATGCCCTCTAGTCCTAGTATTTTTGGATAGCGTGAACAGTCGCTTCACATCCACCCGATCCATTCTACTCATTATTTTATACACTTCTATCATATCTCCCCGACCGGCTTATACCTCCCAGGGATCAACTAAGGGAGGGCAGGCCCTCAGCAGCTTACCGGTCAGTAGGGCAGCGCTGTGGCTCTGATATGGGGGAAGCCGTGGTCCTTTATTTGATGGTGGCGATGGCAGCCTGCTACTAGGCCCTATGTCTGCGAGGGAACCTGTCCTCAACGGCATTCGGCGGTGCTCAGCGTTAAACTTGACCCTTAATTTAAGGCTGTCAGATTCTATCCAGTGGTCCGCGGTCCGTTCCTGTCACATAGTGTCTGTTTTCTTGTCTGTGCTCATCTCGCCCTCTGGTGGCCAGAACCGGTGGCTGCTATGGACTGTCACCCGTTCCAGATTTCAGCCCAGTCCGGTCTGGATCTTCCGGGCTGCCAGACTTGCTTCCCTTGTTTGTGCTTGAACAGCACCCCACCCGTAGCTGCCTTGTGATTCCTGCAGCTGAGCTTCAGCAGTGGATGGCCTTTATTAGGCACCTGGCCCTTTCAGCAGGGCCTTTGCATCGCCAAAGGTCCAGGTTGGTGTTTGTGCAGTTAGCACTTCTGCCTTGTCTTGCCTTGTCTCTTAGTTAGTATTCCTAGTCTGTATTTCCTTGCCTGTTTGAGTCTCCTGTATCCTGTCTTGAATCTAGTCCTGATTGCTCCTTTCCTGCCTGCTTGAGACCCTGTACCTTGAACCCTGTTCTTGCCAAACTTGTGTTTGTTTCCTGCCTGCTTGAGACCCTGTACCTTGAACCCTATTCTAGTCAAGCTTGTGTTTGTTTCCTGCCCGTTTGAGTCCCTGTATCCTGTACCCTGTCAAGTCAAGTTTGTCTTGATTCACTCCGTCCAGTAAGTCTTGCCGGCTGCCTGCACCCAGGGGCTCAACCTCTGGGGAACGGCAGTCAAGTGTAGGTGAAGCCTAGTTCCAGTCCAGTGTGTTCCAGTCCGTGTGTTCCGGCTTGCCCAGTCCTGTCTTGTCCCTGGTGTGGGGTGGTTTTGCCTGCCGCTGCCGCTCCTCGGCAGTGGTCCAAGGGCTCACAACCCAGGGTTTCCATGAGAAAACGTGACAGAATGCAAAGGCCATGAGCTCGACAAGATCACCCCTTCAGCTAGGCTTCCAGCCTAGAACTTTTGCCCATGTTGGCAATCCGGGTCACCCCCCCGGGTTCTGCTCCTGTTTCCCTTGTGAAGTTCGGTTCTGGCTTTGTTGTAGTTTTTGATCTTTTCATGACACTTGAGGAATATTGTAGAGAACTTTTGTCTGATCCACGCGTGAGAAAGCTGCATGAAGCTTCATCGGAGAGGAAGTGTGTCCGGCGGCTTGGGCTCAGGGTGAACCCAGTTTCTGCCATTGATCCTAGGACCCCACTCTGGGAATACCGCCGCCTACTTGTCTCTGACCCAGCCCTGCGGGATACTCTGGAAGCTGTCGTTGAGAGAGAGTATCTTGAGAATCCCAAGCTCCAGGCTTACCTGCTGTCCAGCCTGAAGGGCACTTCCAGCCAAGATGCTGAGTCCACGCCGAGTTGCAGTTCCAGCCAAGCTGATGCTGAGTCCAAGCCGAGTTGCAGTTCCAGCCAAGTTACTGAGTCCACGCCGAGTTGCAGTTCCAGCCAAGATGCTGAGTCCAAGCCGAGTTCTAGTTCCAGTCAAGATGCTGAGTCAGGATCGAGTTGCAGGGCCAACCAAGATGCTGAGTCTGGATCGAGTTCCAGTTCTGGCCCAGAGGCGGAGTTCAAGTCAAGTTCTAGTTCCAGCCAAGATGCCGAGTCCATGCTGAGTTGCAGCTCCAGTCTAGATGCTGAGTCTAAGCCGAGTTCCAGCTGCAGCCAAGTTGCTGAGTCCCCGCCAAGTTGCAGTTCCAGCCAAGCTGATGCTGAGTCCAAGCCAAGTTCCAGTTCCAGCCAAGATGCTGAGTCCAAGCCGAGTTCCAGCTCCAGCTAAGTTGCTGAGTCCTTGCCGAGTTGCAGTTCCAGCCAAGCTGATGCTGAGTCCAAGCTGAGTTCCAGTTCCAGCCAAGATGCTGAGTCCAAGCTGAGTTCTATCTCCAGTCAAGATGCTAAGTCAGGATTGAGTTGCAGTGCCAGCCAAGATGCTGAGTCTGGATCGAGTTCCAGTTCTGGCCCAGATGTGGAGTCCAAGCCAAGTTCCAGCTCCAGCCAAGAGGCTGAGTCCAAGCCGAGTTCCAGCTCCAGCCAAGTTGCTGAGTCCACACCAAGTTGCAGTTCCGGCCAAGATGCTGAGTTCAGACCAAGTCACAGTTCCAGCCTAGATGCTGAGCCTAAGCTGAGTTCCAGTTCCAGCCAAGATGCTGAGTCCAAGTCAAGTTCCAGTTCCAGCCAAGTTGCTCAGTCCCAGCTGAGTTCAAGCTCCAGCCCAGCTACCCCTGGTCATGTTTTGAAGCTCCTCTGTAGGTATCACCATTGTTACCCATGGAGACCTGAATTCCCTGTGGAGGCGGGGAGGGGCCTTAACGGGGAGGTACTGTCACATAGTAACTGTTTTCTTGTCTATGCTCACCTCGCCCTCTGGTGACCAGAACCGGTGGCTGCTATGGACTGTCACCCGTTCCAGATTTCAGCCCAGTCCAGTCTGGATCTTCCGGGCTGCCAGACTTGCTTCCCTTGTTTGTGCCTGAACAGCACCTCACTCGTAGCTGCCTTGTGATTCCTGCAGCTGAGCTTCAGCAGTGGATGGCCTTTATTAGGCACCTGGCCCTTTCAGCAGGGCCTTTGCATCGCCAAAGGTCCAGGTTGGTGTTTGTGCAGTTAGCACTTCTGCCTTGTCTCTTAGTTAGTATTCCTAGTCTGTATTTCCTTGCCTGTTTGAGTCTCCTGTATCCTGTCTTGAATCCAGTCCTGGTTGCTCCTTTCCTGCCTGCTTGAGACCCTGTACCTTGAACCCTGTTCTTGCCAAGCTTGTGTTTGTTTCTTGCCTGCTTGAGACCCTGCACCTCGAACCCTGTTCTAGCCAAGCTTGGGTTTGTTTCCCACCTGCTTGAGACCCTGTACCTTGAACCCTGTTCTAGCCAAGCTTGTGTTTGTTTCCTGCCTGCTTGAGACCCTGTACCTTGAACCCTATTCTAGCCAAGCTTGGGTTTGTTTCCCACCTGCTTGAGACCCTGTACCTTGAACCCTGTTCTAGTCAAGCTTGTGTTTGTTTCCTGCCTGTTTGAGTCCCTGTATCCTGTACCCTGTCACGTCAAGTTTGTCTTGATTCACTCTGTCCAGTAAGTCCTGCCGGCTGCCTGCACCCAGGGGCGCAACCCCTGGGGAACGGCAGTCAAGTGTAGGTGAAGCCTAGTTCCAGTCCAGTGTGTTCCAGTCCGTGTGTTCCGGCTTGCCCAGTCCTGTCTTGTCCCTGGTGTGGGGTGGTTTTGCCTGCCACTGCCGCTCCTTGGCAGTGGTCCAAGGGCTCACAACCCAGGGTTTCCGTGATAAAACGTGACAGTTCCTAGTCAAATTTTCAGACCAGATCATAGGTTCGCTTCGTCGTTTGGTCGCTGGGTTGCCGGTGCTCTCTAATCCCGTGTCTTAAGTAGCGGCCATCTTACCTTAACATCTTGTGTAAGCATCAACATTTTATATTGGATTCTACTCTGTATTGACAATTAATGTTGCTCAGTAAAGAGAGGTGTGACATAATTGTTTCTCCATGCATCAATAATATGTTTAACTGCATTGTTCTGAATGAATTGAAGATGAACAGAATAATGGGGAAGGTCATTGAGAAAACCATTAGAATAATCTAGTTGTTCAGTTTTGAGTGCATTCATTAGTGTTTTCAAAGCTTGACCATCTATAAATGGAATCCAAGACTTGAATTTCCAGAGGGCAAAAATTTTTGGACTACTCAAGAGGGTATTGTCTAAAAGGACTCCAAGAGATGGGAGCTGAGACTTTACCAGGATGGACATGTGTTCTATAACTGACTCGGACGGTATGACTAATTGTTGATGTAAAAACCAAATTGCTCTCCACTGCCTGGTTAGAGGTAATTTTGTAATTGACTTGATTATGTAGAACAGTGTTTTACAAACTCAGGTAGGACTCTTAAAAAATTGCTTGGGGTTATAGTGTAAAAAAACTTAGCATATGCTTTTAACATTAAATTACGTATGGGTGTTCCCAGACTATAACATAAATAGAGCAGGAGTAAGATTGACACTTGCTGGGCATTTTGTTAAACATATGCATATAATTCACTTGCTCTTTCCAGCACATAACCACATATAGTTACTGCTGCCTCAGAGCAGGAGTGAGTGAGTGCGTCTACCTTCCCTGGGGTATTGTTACAGCCATACAAGTGTCCATGATGCATTTATAACATAGATACAACTTTTGTTCCTATGTGCCTTTCCTGCCCGGAGGCTGTATTATGAAATTACTTCTTGACATATACCTGTAGTTCTATATTTATTGCTCTGGTTGAGAACATCACACACTGTTGATGACAATGAAAACTCCCCAGAGTTTTTTTTCCTATTGTTTCTGTTTGGAAATGGTCTGAAATGGCATGGATAGGTTGGTGTAAAACGATTGAAAAACTTTGCTCTGCAGATTGTGCAAACAGAAAGTCTGGAGTGGGGTTTTATCAACCAAGAAACCTGAACTACCCCAAGCAGAGTCATAGACTTTTCACCAAACCACTATGAGGTTTCTATCATCGGCTTCAGCTAATGCTGAAAACCCCCCTTAGAGGTTTGGTGAAAAGTCTTATGACTCTCTTCTGGGTAGCTGAGGCTTCTTGGTTGATTTAAAATATAAAACCCCGCTACAGACTTTTTGTTCGCACAATCTGCACAGCAAACTTTTTTCAATCTTTTTACAATATAGGTTTTTTTTTTTTTTGCTCTCCGATGTTTGCTTAAACTTTAACATGGATAGGTTGGTGACATTTTCTGTGTCATTTTTAATGACTGCCCATCCGTATCACTCACCTCCTCTTGCTCTCTCTCTCTCTCTGTCCCCCACCTGCTTTTCCTTCTTACTTTTCTTCTCATCTTTCACCCCCTTGTCCTGCCCTCTTTCTCTTCTCTCCTCCCAATTCCTCTCTCTTCTCACTTTTTTCTCTATTCCTCACCAGCTGCTCCAGTACTCACTCTCTCTCTCTCTCTCTCTCTCTCTCTCTCTCTCTCTCTCTCTCTCATGTCCCCTCCAATCCTCTCTTTCTCACTTTCCCTCATCATCATCTCTGTCTTTGTCCTCCACCTCATTTCTTTCTATACTCACCTCCTCTTCCTTCTCCTGCCCTCTCTCTTTATCTGACTCTGTCCCCACCTACTCCTTCTACCCTCTATTTCTTCCCCCACCACCTCCTCTTGCCCTCTCTCTCATTCCCTGTCTATCCCTGTCTAGCACCTCCTCTTCCTCCTGTCCCATCTCTCTGTCCTCCACCTCCTCCCCCAGCCCCATCTCTCACACTCTGTTCTCCACCTCCTCCTCTCGCCCTCTCTTTTCACTGTTCCCCACCTCTTTTTTCTTTCTCAATGTCCTCCTGTCCTGTCTTTTTCCTCACTTTCTCTCTGCCCCAACTCCTCCTCTGGCTCCCTATTTCTCTCATTGTCTCTGTCCCACACCTCTTTCCTCTGCCCTCCCTCACCTTCTTCTTCTTCTATTATGTCCCCTTTCTCTGTCCCTCAATACTGTAACCCTGACTTTGTCTGTACCCAATCTTCCCAACCTTCCCCTACATGGCTGCCTAAGTTGTAAACCCAAAGCTCACCCATCACTGCTTTTCCCTGCTACTTCCGGATTATTGTAACTTAGTTACATAATAGATATTGGAAAATAAGAGTCATTTCACCTACCCACCCTGTCTGGTTGCCTCTGTCCTTTCTAATCTAATTCTTCTTAAACCTGTTTACTTTTATTTTTTTGGATTTTATAGATCACTGTTTAAAACCAAAAGCCCATCAAGGCAGTTTACAATCTAAAATACAGTTCTCAAAAGCATGTACCAGACAAAGTCAACACTAATAATGCCATAATTCAATCAGAAATCTCACTATCTTGTTGCCTCTTTAAATGCTAACTGAAAGGAAAATATTTTAAGATCCTTCTTAAAATTCCTGATAAAAAGGCTCTTGATGTAGATACAATGGTAAGAAATTCTAGAAGGCGGGGGCTAGATAGGATAAAGAGGACTGGTAAGTTTTCCCACCCACCCAATATCCATCACCTCTCCTGTATGCTAGAGATCTCCTAGCTATCTGCAGAAGCATGTGTATTTACAGATCTCTCCATCCATATTTTCAGATCTCCTCATCCTTTCTTTGCTTTTAGCTGGGGTGTGTAGCCATGCCAGACAACCTGCTTTCTGTCTCCAGGGGAATGGCGAGGTAGCATAGTATGTGGAGCACCAGTCTATGAACTAGGGTTCAAATCTCACCTCTCCCCCGATGCTGCTTATGTTCTTGGGCAAGTGATTTTGTCCTCCATTGCCTCAGGTACAAATGTAGGGGGTATTTTACTAAGCTGCGGTAGCATTTTAGCTTCCGGTAGAAATCAGCTGGTGGTAAACGCTGAGACATCCATAGAAATATAATGGGTGTCTCAGTATTTACCACCAACTGATTTTTACCATGAGCTAAAAACACTACCTTGGCTTAGTAAAAGACCACCTAGGAACAGAGCAATACCTGCTGTACATATCTCACCTTGAGCTTGGATTTGGAAAGACAAATGATAATAAATAGAAATAATATAAAACAGAAAAGAAAATAAGGTGAAACCTTTTTTATTGGACTAACTTAATACATAAGAAATGAGCAAATGATGACGAAAATCAGAATATATGTGAAACACAAAAGCATTCCAATGTCAACATTTGTTCGTTTCTGATCTGAAGAAGAAGGGTTACCTTCGAAAGCTAATCGAAAAATGTATTAGGTTAGTCCAATAAAAAGGTAGCCTCTTATTTTCTTTTCTATGTTTTGTTTTATTTCTACCTTTAAAAGTAGACTAACTTGGCTACCACACCACTTTACTCAAAGACAAGGGATCAAATCTAAAATCTAATCCCAGAGAGGTAAGAATGAAATAAAGCCCCAACACGTCTGACTTGTAAAACTCACCACCTCTCTGAGGAGTCATTTAGACTTTTCTTCACCAAGAGCTTTGGAAACCAATGTGGTTCCACTGATTTCAAAAGGGTGAAGATACTTTTCCAAGCAGTGTGTATCCAGTTTCCAGGGTAATTCCAGAGAATGTGAGATGTGAAAAAGAGACTAGAAGTTGGGCAAATGATAAAATATTTGTGGCTAGTATTAAGGCATCATAAGCATATATGTGTCTTCATAGAATTGCCTCCCTGAGATCTTCCACACAGAATTACACCTCCTTCATGGCAGATATGGCTTTTATGTTTGTTTGCATGGATGGATATATCCATGTATTGCATAGAATGCAAGTGGAGGGGTAGCCTAGTGGTTAGAGCACAGGGGCTCAAATCCCACTGCTGCTCATCCTGAGCTTGGGCAAGTCACGTAACCCTCCAGTGCTTCAGTCGCAAAACTTAGATTGTGAGCCCTCCAGGGACAAGGAAATACCTAGTGTACCTGAATGTAACTTACTATAAGATACTGAAAGTTACAAGCAAAATCCAGGTTACTAATGTCTTGCAAATCTACCCCAGCTTTACCCAACCTTCACCCTCAAGACGGCAGCTGTGTATAACACCAGCAGTTATATACATGCTCATGTCTGTAAAGCATAAACAGCTTATATATTTAGTCCCATAGCGGATAAAAAAAGGGGGCAAAAATTAGTACAAATCTGATCATTGTGAGCATTACTGCTGGTCATAAAGTCTTTTAAGATTAGCTACTAGGTTATAGAGATCTATTGAATTTTAATTTAATGTAAATTAAGATTTATAATCCTCTCAATACTCAAAGATGGGATCCAGGCAGTGCAAAATACATAATAATCATAAAACATATAAAAAAAATAAAAATAAATGTTAACCCTGAAACATAGATAACTAGAAAAATGAGCAGACAAACAGCTAAACAAATAGACAGCTCCCCACCTGTCAGGCAGTGTGAGAGCCTGGCAAAGGAGAAGTTTGCTCACCTGTGAAGCCATTGCCATCTGCAGCAGCTGTTCTCCCATTAAGCAGGATAGCAGCCAGTGAGGCATTTTTAGTAGGGGAGGTGGAGGGGTGGTTACCCAAATGCTCTCCCTTCATTGCTCAATCAGGTATGCAACCCCCTCCTTCCTATTTACCCTTGTGTCATTCTAGAAGGATCACATTTTCCTCTCCTGGTCCTGTTCTTCACTTAGTTGACAACGGTTAATTGAGTAAACAGAAACATAGAAAATGAGGCAGATCAAGACCATATGGCCTATCCATTTTGCCCATCCTTACCATCTACACTCCTCTGCCTTAGAGATCCTGTGTGCTTGTCCCATGCTTTCTTGAATTCAGATACAGTCATTGTCTCCTCCGCCCGGCACCAATAGATATGTGAGGTATTTCTGCAATCCTGAAGAGGACTTTTCTGCAGCATTCCATAAACTTCCCACATTAGGTAGTGGGTTGCTTCATACCTGGCTAAAATGGAACCAGATGCCTGCTGTCTCCTCCGTCTTCCTAAAATTTCCACTGCAGTCTCTCTGAGGGGGTAATTCTACAACTGGCTCCTCCATTTAGGTACTCTGAACATGTGCAGTAGAACACCCAGGTCCAATTAGAGAATATTAGTATAATCCGGTATCGACGTGCCCAACGTTTACATACCTGCTATACATATAGGAGGTAATTCTCTAAAGAGGTTACCAATATTTACCTAAGTACATAAGTATTGCCATACTGAGACAGACCAAGGTCCATCAAGCCCAGCATCCTGTTTCCAACAGTGGCCAATCCAGGTCACAAATACCTGGCAAGATCCCAAAAAAGTACTAAACATTTTATACTATACTTATTTAAGCACCAAGAATGCAAATGAATGGACACTTAAGTTCAATAACCTACTTAATCTAGCCATTAAATTCTGAGTGGACCCAGTGCAAGGTTAGGTCAGGTGGGGAGAGGAAGTCAATATCCTAAGGGTCTGAAAGTACTGAGGAGCACAATCAAGGGCTAAGTCATCTAATATCCTTGCACTGATTCCGATCACCGGTTATTTCTGTAAATGGTTTTGAAAATCATTCTTCTCAAATAGAAAGAGGAGGCATTTTGTACAGAAGGCGCAGCTGGAGGACATAGAGAGGACTGTGATAGAATTAAAGCACACCTGACAGAGGACGGTGGTAAGTGCAGGAGAAAGAGGTGAATGGAGATTGAGAAGGGTCTGCATTGCTATTGGCAGGGGGCATATGGAATGAACTTAGAGCTTTTTGGGCCTCCTCTGCCAAAATGTACTATGTTGTAATCTCCTTCTTGAGAGAGAGATCAGGAAACTGGAGAATAGGAAGAGCCAAAACCTGGATGATGCTTTTTCTCTTTGCCAATTCCTCTCTTCTGCTAATGCAACCGATATTCCGTGTGCTAAGGATCAATAGTCTGTTATTAAGCTAGATCTGGAAAAAAACACTGCCTATCCCTGGAGGTAGGTAGCATGGAATCTTGCTACTTTTTGGGATCCTGCTAGGTACTTGTGACCTGAATTGGCAACTCTTGGAATCGGGATTCTGGGTTAGATGTGCCTTTGATTTGACTCAGTTTGACAGTTTTTAATCGGCCCATGCAGTCTGCCCAATTGTCTTCTATTCTGGTTCTTAACCATTTCAGGTAGATAAACTTCCTGTACTTCAGCCAACATAGGCTCACCCCCATGTCTTTTACCAAACCTTGCAATGAAACCCCATTTTCACCATTGCCTCCTATGTGTTTAAGTGACATCTCCACCACCAGTCCAGGCTTTGTCCTCTTCCAACACCCAACCTTCCTCTCACTAAGATGTTTCCAGGTCTTTTAGGTGCAGATTTTTGGGTCTTCTGTGTTCTGCCCACGCAGTTGTGTTTCCATGTTTCCACTCCACTGGAGCCAATCATGCTGAGCCAGCCGTCACTGTCTAGTGCTGCTCCAACTGCTCTGGTACAATCTGGGCAGTGCCAATGCAGGTACCAATACTTTGGCACCTGCATAACATCCAGTTCTGATGATGACCTGGATATTCAATGCTGGTGCTTGAACTTGGCCTGACATTGATTATCTGGTCTAATTCAGTCCACATCTGTCAATGTCTTTAAAACTGCTGACGTTGAGGGAATTGGCACCTGAGAAGCGTCGGCGCCGAGAGGATCATTCCTCCTCTATTCAGGAGGTACCAATGCATCTGTCTTCTGGCAGTCCAGTACCTGCTCTCGAGCCTTGACAGATTCTGCCACCTGCTCCTTTACCGACCCCGCAGCTTTGTCCGATGGCGGCTCTTGACGAGTGCCTCAGGGCCCTGCTCCCAGAGCTTCTGGAAGGATTGCTGCGCTAGTCTGCTTCATGTCAGGGGTGCTTGCGCCTTCCGTACAGTCTGCTGCAACGGCATCTGGCCCTTTGCCTTTGGTGAGGTCTCCGACCTCGGTGCCACCTGAGGCATCGGTGTCGACTGCCACCCAGGTCAACTCCCCTTTGACGTCGGTGGAGGAAGCTTAACCGGAGTCCGGGTGGGCATCGACTTCTCGGCACCGCCATCGAGGATGTCATTCCTCGGTGTCAAGGCAGGCTCAGTTTCAGACTGCTCTGAGGGATGTTTTGTCTGATACTGAAGATGAGCGTACGTGGGATGAAGAGGAAGATCCCAGGTACATTTCTTCTGACGAGTCCTATGAGATTCCCTCTGAACCTTCTCCTCCACCAGAAAAGGAGACTTTCTCCTCTGGAGAGTCTATCCTTTACCTCCTTTATCCGGGAAATGGCTGAGGCTATTCCTTTCCCTATGGAGGTTGAGGATGAACCCAGGGCTGAGATGCTCGAGGTCCTGGATTATCCTTCTCCACCTAGAGAGGCTGCAACGGCTCATTTGCATAATATACTGTAGGAAGTCCTTGTGCGAAACTGATTGTTCCCTCTGTCTAATCCCGTGATCCCGAAAAAAGCTGAATCCCAATATCGGATCCATGGTGAGCCTGGACTGATGAGGTCTCAGCTACCTCACAATTCCATGGTGGTGGACTCCGCCCTCAAAAGAGCCAAGAGTACAAGGGACTATGCCTCGGTGCCCCCAGGCAGAGAATCTAGAACCTTGGACTCTTTTGGGAGGAAGATGTATCAGGCCGCTATGCTCGCTGCCAAGATCCAGACATACCAGCTCTTCATGAGTGTCCACTTGCGGAACTCGGTGAGGCAACTGTCCAGCTTGGTTGATCCACTCCTTCTGGAGTAAGCCAAGCCTTTTTGCCAGGTGGTCAGGCAGCAGAAGGCGTGCCGAAAATTTCTAGCCGGGGTACGTTCGACATTTTTGATGTAGCATCCAGGATCGCTGCCCAAGGTATAGTGATGCGCAGACTCTCATGGCTGCGTGTCTCTGACCTGGATCATTCGGTCCAGCAGTGGATGGAGGATGTTCCTTGCCGGGGGGATAACCTTTGGTGAGAAAGTAGAGGATCTAGTTGACCAGATCAAGAAGCACAATGATGCTATGGATTCTCTCTCCCGCCAGGTGTCTTCTGCTACTACCTCCTCATCCAGGAGGTTTTTTGGAGGGAAGAGGAGTGCTCCCTATTCCTGTGCTAGGCGTAGGTACACTCTTGCTTCTTGGCAGCCTGCCCAGGCTCAGTCCCAGCACGCTCGTTCTCATTAACATCATGTGCCTAATGCCAAAGCGGCTTCCCAGCGAAAGCAAGGGACAGGCTTTTGACTGGCTCCAGTTCAGCACAGCCTCAGTAAACGTGTCTGTACCGGACGACTTGCAAGTTGGGGGGACGTTAATGTTTTTTCACCACAGGTGGCCTCTTGTAACCTCTTCAAATTGTCCGTTTAGGATACAATCTCAATCTGGACTCCAAGCCTCCAAATTGCCCACCGGGAGCTCAGTCCTTCGGCTCCCAGCACAAGCAGGTACTTGCAGAGGAACTCTCCGCCGTTCTACAGGCCCAAGCGGTCGAACCCATTCCACCAGGGGAAGAAGGGCTGGGATTCTATTCCAGGTACTTCCTTGTGCAAAAGAAAACAGGGGGGATACGTCCCATCCTAGACCTAAGGGCCCTGAAAAAATTTCTTATCCGAGAAAAGTTCAAGATGGTTTCCCTAGGTACCCTTCTTCCCATGATTCAGGGAAATTAAATTTTTTAGGGTGTATTTATCCCTCCCAATATAGTGGTCCACCCACCAATACCTAAGAAGAAATAAATCACCCAAGTCTGCAGCAGTTTGCTCTTTATTAGATACCTTATTTCTTATCAAGTATTTGGTCAATTAGCAGATCAGTGATATCTCATTGAGAGTACAGAACATTGCTACACAAAATTACCTCTATATCCGAGACTCCAAAGAATATACATACATATACAATCAGTTGTTTATGGGAATACAGTACCACAGCTACACATAGGTGATCTCTGGGTCTAAGTCTCTAATGTTTTATTTTAGGGTCTTTTTCATCCTCACCCCAAATTACCAGCTAAAGCCAATTTGCAGATATAAAGGACTCAGAGCTACTTCTGAGAAATCAATAGGATTATTTGCCAATTCAGATACAATTGATTGGTTTCTCATGAGAGAGAGAGCAGCCCTGCTTGCACAAAGGTGCTGGCTATGACTGTCTCACTCCAAAGAAATAGGAAGTACAATCACTTATATACGCTTATTAACATAACAGGTCATTCTGACAATAATTCCATTTATTGGATATATGCTAATGTAATGTTTAACACTAATTGGCTAAGGTAATGAACTGATTAGTATTTACTGGAAAAGCTTAATAATAGACTAGCTTTTACTGGAAGACTAACCAGCTTATTTTCAAAAGAGAAAAACGCCTATAGTGCCACCTAAATCGGGAGATAGACGTTTGTCTCGCAAAGGCACCCAAATCGGTATAATCGAAAGCCGATTTTGGGCGTTTCCAACTGCACTCCGTCACGGGAACGAATAAAGTTGACGGGGGTGTGTCGGAGGCATGGTGGAGGCGGAACTGGGGCGTGGTTATCAGCCAAGGTGAGATGGGCGTCTTTAGCTGATAATTGAAAAAAAAAAAAAAAAAAGGCGTTTTTACCGCGATTTTGGGTCACTTTTTTTGGACCCTTTTTTTTCACAAACAAGTCCCAAAAAAGTGCTCCAACTGCCCAGATGACCACTGGAGGGAATCGGGGATGACCTCCCCGGACTCCCCCAGTGGTCATTAACCCCCTCCCACCAAAAAAAACCCACTTTAAAAACTTTTTTTCCAGCCTGTATGCCAGCCTCAAATGCCGTACCCACCTCCATGACAGCAGAATGTGTTTGATCCTGTCACAGCCTTTCCCTGGGTCAGATGTGGCTCTTGGGTGCAGTACAGGGTCACATCAGCATTGCATTGTGGTGGGTGTAGGGTATTGGGCTCCGTGATTTCATTAGCTTGTGTTACAGTCTCACGATGTTGGTAGTTGGTAGGCTCTTCTCCCATGGTGCTTTTCCCCCTGCCTACTGGGTCAGAGTGTGCCCTGTTGTGTTTCCTGTTGTAGTCCATGCGGTAGAGGCCATTTTTGTAAGCCAGTTTTACTTCCCTTTCCTATGTTAGCCACGTTAGACAACTTAGTTCTTCCCTTGAATGTGGCTGAAAGCTGTCAGCTCTGACCTACTGCTCATCTCAGTACCAGGGAGACTCGTTGCCAGTGGGGCACAACCTCTGATCTGCAGTTAACTGTGAGTAAACGCGGTTATTCCAATAAAGGACGTTTTCAGAGGGATTAGTCTTCAGGTGTCAACTGGTGTGCCAATGTTATATAGCAGCAACCAGTCCTAGAGGCCTGCGTGTATGCAGGTCCCTGGAGCACTTTTAGTGGGTACCGCAGTGCGGTTAGCTTAGCAGAGTTTAAAAAGGGGTTAGACGGTTTCCTAAAGGACAAGTCCATAAACCACTACTAAATGGTCTTGGGGAAAAATCCACAATTCCAGGAACAACATGAATAGAATGTTTGTACGTTTGGGAAGCTTGCCAGGTGCCCTTGGCCTGGATTGGCCCCTGTCATGGACAGGATGCTGGGCTCGATGGACCCTTGGACATAAGTGTGGCATTACTTATGTACTTATGTCAGTTAACAGAGACTGTATACTGTACGTATAATAATACATGTATCTATGTACTATTTAAAACATTCTTTGGGTTTTGTTTTCTGACAATTGCACATTTTGGAACACTGCATCACAAGATATTTTCTGTAGCTTGATTACCCCCCCCCCCCCCTTTTTTTTTTAAATATATAATTGCCCTACTCCTTGCTTTATGTGTTTTGTCTGAATTAGTCTTCTGCTTTTCCCCTAGCCTAGAAGAAACTCTCAGCTACCTCAGAAGCTCTCAAGTAGGGGGGGGGGGGCACCTGTCCCCATAAATGTCTTGATGAGTGGGAAAGACAGGATTATTGTCAAAGCCGCTGAGAGACAGTGCCGAGCCTGGGGCATGGCGGCCCCCCACACACACATACTGAGGACGCAGCTGCCAGGTCCCCCCACCCACACTTGGGATGCAGCCACTGGGCTCAACCCGGAACACAGCCACTGCTGCTGCCTCACAGGCTACCACCAGATCCCAGCACCAGGCCCCCCTTGGAGGCTGAGGAGGAGCAGATGCATTGATGTGGGGGGCCTGTGCCCCCTCCGTCGGTGTGTCTGCTCCTTCCTTGTCTCCAAGGGGGACCCGGTGCTGTGGTCTGTCTCTCACCTGCTCCACTGTGCCAGGACTGGTTCCTGATAGGAGTAGGAGGGAGACAGACCCTGGGGCCCGATGCTGGGCCCCCTCATAGAGGCCGGGCCCGGGAAATTTTGCCCCCCCCCCCAGCCTAGCACTGATTATTTGTAAACCGGAAGGGGTCAGAGGCTGAGCTGTAGCAGACATCATGGATACTGCCAGTCCTTCAGACTCTTCTCTTTGTTAGAGAGATGCTTGCTGCAGCAGTAGTTTCCTTTCAGAGCTTGGCTACTTGCAAGACATGCATAACAGTCCTATTGAGGTTCAACACACTGTATTCACAGCGCACGCTAGTTGGTTCAGACAGAGATCTGAACTTGAAGCGCCCCCCCCCCCCCCCCCCCCCCCCCGGTTGCTTTGTATCTAAGGCCCTGCTAAGGTTGTTTAGCTCAGGAAGAAATGGGGACTGCTGAGACTTTGGAGAAGTAGGTTTTACATCTCTCTTCCTTAATCATTCCCTATACTCCTAACCATACTCTTGATCACTAGATGCTAATTGTTAGACCCAACCCTCACCCTGATCGACCTACTATGAGACCACACGCTCCTCAGCTTTCTTCTTTTTAGCACCTAAATCCTGGAATGACCTGCCCTCAATTAGATCTGAGGTTTCTTTCCCAAAATTTTAAGCAACTTCTAAAAATGTACTTTTTCTAGTTAGCCTTTAGGCTCATAGCCGCATCTATTTGAGGAGCTGGGGCCCACTGCAGAAGTAAGACCTGTTTTCAAGGTGTCTGGCATCATAATATCCCCTTCCCGCCTCTGTACCCTTCCCCTGAATGATTGCTTGCTGTCCTCTATTAATAATGGCGTTCCTTTCATCTTTTTTTTTAACCGCTTCGACTAACAGTGATATATGAAATATTTAATAACTATAGCCAAAGAATGTATGAATTGAGTAGGCAGTGGTAGTCAACACATGCATGGAAATAAAGGTTACCAAGCAAAAGAGAGAAGGAACAAAAAACAAAGCCAGCCTTTCTGCCTCGCCTCGCCCTATGCTTGGAATAAACTTCCTGAGCCCATTCGCCAAGCCCCCTCCCTGCCCATCTTCAAATCTTTGCTCAAAGCCCACCTCTTCAATGTCGTCTTCAGCACCTAACCCTTATGCCTCTATTCAGGAAATCTAGACTGCCCCAATTTGACTGCCCTATTTGACAGTACATTTGTCCTTTTAGATTGTAAGCTCCTTGAGCAGGGACTGTCCTTCTCTGTTAAACTGTACAGCGCTGCGTAACCCTAGTAGCGCTTTAGAAATGTTAAGTAGTAGTAGTACTTCAGCCAGATGGCCCCAGGCCCATCCCCCCCCCTCACCTGTAACACTTGTGCTGGTAAATGGGAGGCCTCCAAAACCCACTGTACCCACATGTAGGTTCCCCCTTCACCCCTAAGAGCTATGGTAGGGTTGTACATTTGTGGGTAGTGGGTTTTGGGGGAGGGGGGTTGGGAGCTCAGCACTCGTGGTAAGGGAGCTATGCATGTGGGAGCTTTTTCTGAAGTCCACCGCACTGACCTAGGGTGCCCAGTTGGTGTCCTGGCATATCAGGGGTGCCAGTGTACTACCAATCCTGGCCCCTCCCACGACCAAATGGCTCGGATTAGGACGTTTTTGAGCTGGGCGTTTTTAGTTTCCATTATCGCTCAAAAACGTCCATTTTTTCAATAATACGGTTCAGCCCACCCCTTCACGGACCCGTTCTCAAAGATAAACGCCCATGGAGATAGGTGTTTCTGTTCGATTATGCCCCTCTAAGTCATCTTCCTGAGGAGTTATCTTGTTCTGTTTTTCACCAAAACATCGGTGACCACCATGTTGCTAAACGATGCTACTGTTTTTCCACCTATGCCCATTCCTCTTTCTGCTGCATGAATGTCACAACAGATCATGAGTTCTGCAGTCACACTTGAAGTTCAGGTTAAAGTCATGGGCCTGTAAGAGTTTTTTTCTCATTTTAGATCCTGAACCAAAATCTCAGGCCTTGAATCAAAGCTCATAGCTGTAATAATAATAGAGAGCTCCCCCCTTGAAGGTCTTTGAAGACCTTCACCAAATATGGGAATGGCTAGTGCTCCTTGCAAGTAATCTAGTCCTGCACCTAGGCGTTTGCTTTCACCTCAAAATCAAATTTGAGCTAGGTCTTATTACCATAAGCTCACAAAGGACATGGTTAGTGCTCTGTTTGTAGGCTTTCTTAGGTTGCAGGCATCCTAAAATCCCTAAGCAGGTTGGGGTGCCTTACTTTACCCTTCATGGCCACATGACCTTCAGAGCACTAAGATAAAAGCACAAGAGGGTGTATATTTTAAATGCCATATAAGTAGGACAAGGGGAAACAAAACAATGTGGTCAGAATGTGTATCCAATGGATAATTGGGAACCACCCCCCATAGGCGTAGTTTGACTGTTTCATTTGGGGGGGGCAAAGAATGGGCGGAGCATATTAGCATATCATTAGCATATATACATATGCAAATGAATATGCTAATATGGAGGAAGGAATTGAAATTTACAGGCAAAATATCACAGATGCACATTTCAAAAAGCTGACACATTTCAATTAATAAATTATGAATAAAATACTTTTATCTACCTTTGTTGTCTGATCATTTAGTTTTTCTATTCGCATTGGTCCCAGTGTCTTCTGTTTTATGCAGTGTCTTCTTTCCAGTAGGCTTCCCTCTGAACCCCACCCTCCCAGTCCCATCCATCTCTTGCTCCTTCCCTCTGCTCCCCACCCCTCCCAGTCCCATCCATCTCTTGCTTCTTCCCTCTGCTCCCCACCTCTCCCAGTCCCATCCATCTTCTGTTCCTTCCCTCTGCTCACCATCCCTCCATCCCATCCATCTTATCCATCTTCTGCTCCTTCCCTCTGCTGTGCCTGACCTCTCCCAATCCCATCCATCTCCTGGTCCATCCCTCTGCTCCCCACCCCTCGCAGTCCCATCCATCTCTTGCTCCTTCCCTCTGCTCCCCACCCCTCCCAGTCCCAACCATCTCTTGCTCCTTCCCTCTGCTCCCCACCCCTCCCAGTCCCATCCATCTTCTGTTCCTTCCCTCTGCTCACCATCCCTCTGTCCCATCCATCTTCTGCTCCTTCCCTCTGCTGTGCCTGACCTCTCCCAATCCCATCCATCTCCTGGTCCATCCCTCTGCTCCCCACCCCTCCCAGTCCCATCCATCTTCTGTTCCTTCCCTCTGCTCACCATCCCTCCGTCCCAGCCATCTTCTGCTCCTTCCCTCTGCTGTGCCTGACCTCTCCCAATCCCATCCATCTCCTGGTCCATTTCTCTGCTCCCCACCCCTCCCAGTCCCATCCATCTCTTGCTCCCTCCCCCTGCTCCCCACCCCTCCCAGTCCCATCCATCTTCTGTTCCTTCCCTCTGCTCACCATCCCTCCGTCCCATCCATCTTCTGCTCCTTCCCTCTGCTGTGCCTGACCTTTTCCCAATCCCATCCATCTTCTGGTCCATCCCTCTGCTCCCCACCCCTCCCAGTCCCATCCATCTCTTGCTCCTTCCCTCTGCTCCCCACCCCTCCCAGTTCCATCCATCTCCTTCTACTGCCCCCCCCCCGCGAGGTCCAAGATTGTGACTCCGTTTACCCCCTCTCTTCCTCCCTCCCTCCGGCGCAGGCAACAGTCTTCAGCTTTTTCAGCGTTCCTGGCAGCGGTAGCGATGTACACGCTGCCTTCAGTCTGCCCTGGAAGCCTTCTCTTCAAGTTCCTGTTCCCACCTATGCGGGAACAGGAACTTGAAGAGAAGGCTTCGGGGCAGAGCCGAAGGCAGCGTGTACATCGCTACCGCTGCCAGGAATGCTGAAAAAGACTGCTGCCTGCGCCGGAGGGAGGGAGGAAGAGAGAGGGATAGATGGACATGCTCCTCTCCGTCCGCTTGGCTTCCCTGCCCTTTCCGTCTGCGTCCCGCCTTCCTCTGACGTCAGAGGAAGGCGGGACGCAGACAGAGAGGGCAGGGAAGCCAAGCGGATGGAGAGGAGCGTGTGCCTGCATGTGTTTTTTTTTTAAAAACTAATGGCGCGGCGGCGCCTCGTCGTCGTTTGGGGGGCATTGCCTCCCCTCGCCCCCCCAGTCTACGCCTATGCACCCCCCCTTGGGCCTTATGTAAATTACAACTTTCAATGTTGCCATGGTTGCTGAGGAAGAGGACTCAGGAATAATGAGATAAGGTATATCTTATAAACCTAATGGCACATATGTAGCGAAATAAAAGCATGAAACCAATAAAGCATAACAAACCTAAAATTAATATGTCTTATATATAAAAGAAATTATGTATTTGTATGGATCTTTTCATGCAGGACAAAAGCTTGTCCTGTAGGCCTTATTTCTTATTACCAGCAGTTTCAGTTATATATTTTGGCAAGATGTTGCAGCAATGGTTTACATATTATCCTAAAAGCAGTCTTACACATCAGCATTCATATTTTCATAGTCATCGCTAACGTTATGGCCTATTTCATCATAGAGTCTAGCTTCAGCATTGCGAATCAGTCTTTCATATAACACATACTGTCCAGTGAGATCTTTCTTACTAAGAGCTGTCTCAATGGTGTAATGCAGCAGCCTTAGATTTTTCTAGTATAAACAAGACTAATGCTAATATAAAAGTAAAGCAAAACAAAAGTCCAGGAAGATTCTAATGTCTTTTAAGTGAACCCAGGAAGTGTGATCCTGTAGCTTGGCTGCCGTAGTGGTTACAGCTTCAACTTTGAGTGGATCAATGTAAACAGGATCCTTCCAGGTCTAATGGGTGCAGTATTTTCTGTGGACCAGGTCTGTTATTTTCAAGACATACTTGGGAAAAATTAAACTAAATAACTATTCATACATCTAATCGTTAATATAATTATTTAAATTAGATTGTGCTCAGTCCATATCCATTACACCCAAAGCGTTCCCAGGGAAAGCATGTGGTAGTGTTTAGATGGAACCATCATAGCACAGCCTGTGTTCCACCTCCTCTAAATGTATGCGCACACACCTACTGTTACTTATAATGCAACTTGCAGTTAATGATGTTTCAAATTTTTTAAAAAAACAGATCTTATTAAGGTCAACTATGCATTCAAACCATAAAGCAGTTAGTTCTTATTATACCCCACAACAAATAACTGCAGTTATAATATGAAACCTAATTATAAGTAACACTCACTTGTAATCTCATACAGCTTGTGGTTACCACTAAATTCTACACATACCACAAATACATACTCAAAAAAAACCTGATTAAGTAAAAAAGAAAATAACTTCCCTTAGGAACCCAGTGTGCTCGTGCAGGTGATTTAAAATTTCATCAAAAGTTCATTCGTGCTCTTCAACACCATCTCTCTTTTCCCTTTAACTCAAGCTGAGTTTCGAATGTCTTCCTCAGAAAGGGAACTACAAACATAAATTCACATTAATGATCTAAACATTATTGCTCCGCCTGGTCGACCGATTGTGTCTGGTTGTGGCTCAGTGTTGGAGCCTCTTTCTGAGTATGTGGATCACTATATTAAACCATATGTAGAAGAAGCACGATCTTATGTAAGGGATACGGCTCATTTGCTGGAAATTCTTGATCAGATTAGCATCCCTACTACCAAATCAGTACTCTAGCCACCTTAGATGTAGTGGCTTTGTACACGAACATTCCTCAGTCAGACGCGTTGGGGATTATAGGTAAATATTTATCACCTTTGCGTCTTTCATATGAGAAAATTCTGTTACTGAATCATATGAGTGAGCTTGTCGTCAAAAATAACTATTTTTGTTTTGAAGATACATATTACCATCAGATCAAGGGAGTGGCCATGGGCGCTACAGTCGCTCCGTCTATTGCTTGCCTTTACATGACTAACTTTGAAAATGAATATGTATATACTGCCCCTATGATAGGTAAGGTTTTGGTATGGAAGCGTTATATTGACGACATCCTCATTATTTGGGATGGAACTGAGGAAGATTTCCAGCGTTTTGTGTCGTTTCTCAATAGTGTGAATGCACATATGAGATTTACAGCTACTTGGCATTCTTCTGTTATCAGTTTTCTTGATGTGAGTATTATGTTACAGGAAGGAAAATTATGTACTTCAATTTACAGGAAAGAGACTGATAGCAATATGGTGCTCCACTACTCAAGTTTTCATCCCAGACACTTACGGGATAATATTCCTTCCGGTCAGTTTTTGCGATTAAACGCATCTGCACAGATAAGAAAGATTACAAAATACAAGCAGCAGCTATGTGCCAGCGCTTTTTTCAGCGTGGATATCCCGACAAGGTTATCCGGAAGGCTTATAAAAGGGCTTCCAATGCGGAACGTCAATGGCTATTACAATCTAAGGATCAAGACAACCCTTATCCTCTGGTTTGTGTACTTCCTTTTTCAAATCTGTCCAGCTTGATCCGACAATTAATATGTAAACACTGGCATGTTCTTCAAGTACATGCACCCTTGGTAGATCGCCCTTGTTTTGCGTATAAGAGAGGGCGCAATTTGGGAGAGATGTTATCTGGTCGGTGTCCGGAATGGCATAATCAACCGGGACATTTTAAATGTGGATCCGTATATACTGTCAGCATGTTTATGAGGGTAACAAAATTAGCGTACCCAATAATAATCACCGGAATTTTACATGCATAGCAGGACTGATTGCAATTCAGCTGGAGTTGTGTACTGTATATGGTGTCCATGTGGGCTTTATTATATAGGGCACACGAAGAGGAAGATTAAAATACGCATTGGGGAACATATTAGTAACATTCGTACCTGTAAAAGGGAAGCTCCTCTGAGTGAGCATTGGAGTGAGTTTCATCATCAGATTGTAGATTTGAAATATACAGTGATCCTTCAAATTAAATTACAGAGGGGTGGAAATTTGAGTGATATTTGACTAGGAAGGAACAACGGTTTATTTATATGTGGGATACTGTTACCCTCTGGGTTTAAATAGAGAGGTTGAATGGTTATGAAATGTGGGGCCAGAATTCCCTGAGAGTAATGGCCCCCTTTAAATAATCTTGGGTGTATCCAGCTATTATGAGTCCCTTTCCCTCTCTCAATCTTATTGGCTGCATGGGAACCAATGGGGAGGTTCCCCTTGGGTATTTAAACAGAGTAAGGTGTCGGGCAGCTGTTTGGTTTGGAGAGCAAGGAGGGTTCCAGACACTACCTGCTCAGGGATAGTACCTGACATTGTTGGTACAATGAATTGTATTTATGTGAGTAATTGAATTTAAGTTTTGAAACTGAAGCTGTACCAATATTTAATTATATTCTAGTATAGGGTGAAAATAATGTTTAGATCATTAATGTGAATTTATGTTTGTAGTTCCTTTCTGCGGAAGACATTCGAAACTCAGCTTGAGTTAAATGGAAAAGAGAGATGGTGTTGAAGAGCACGAATGAACTTTTGATGAATTTTAAATCACCTGCACGAGCACACTGGTTCCTAAGGGAAGTTATTTTTCTTTTTACTTAATCAGGTTTTTTTTGAGTATGTCTTTGTGGTATGTGTAGAAATTTAGTGGTAACCACAAGCTGTATGAGATTTACAAGTGAGTGTTACTTATAATTGGTTTCATTATATACTGCAGTTATTTGTTGTGGGGTATAATAAGAACTAACTGCTTTATGGTTTGAATGCATAGTTGACTTAATAGATCTGTTTTTTAAAAAAATTTGAAACATCATTAACTGCAAGTTGCATTATAAGTAACAGTAGGTGTGTGCGCAATACATTTAGAGGAGGTGGAACACAGGCTGTGCTATGATGGTTCCATCTAAACACTACCACATGCTTTCCCTGGGACGCTTTGGGTGTAATGGATATGGACTGAGCACAATCTAAATTTAAATAATTATATTAACGATTAGATGTATGAATAGTTATTCAGTTTAATTTTTCCAAGTATGTTTTGGGTTAGAATATTTATATTTGAGGACTGGGTATAGTCGATATGTTTTTTCTTCCGGTTGAGTAGTAAACTGTTATTTTCAAGGCCTTGGGATTTTCCTGAACTATCCAAACTATCCCTCATCTGTCTGGCAATTTCCTGGAAAATGTAAGACAGAGACGTTATAAAAGATTGTAAATAGTACCAATACAATGGGATGGGAGACCACAGGATACAAACAGTAAGGTAACTAAGTAATCTAGTAGAAAACTAGGTCCAGAAATCTAAAGTCCATAATGCCTGTGTATAAATGTCCATATAACAGATCAATTAACAGCGGCCAGCGTTGGTTCTCAGTATTTCTCTTTTCTGGTATCGGGAAGACGCAGTTGGCACAAAGTTGCATTACAGTGTACACAGTTAGGGTTTCACATATGAAATGGCATGCAGCTTCTGGAAGGCGTCAACATGGAGTAGATAAGAATAGGATGAATCTATAACATGACTCAAAGAAATAAATAACTAAATATAGCAGAGCAAAGAGGGCCACAGTTTAGGCACTCAGGTTCATACAAAATAACAATTCACTTAATGTGTGCCAATTCCTTAACTAAATACCAGTAGCAGAATGCTGTTTTCCGATTTTATGTTTTATACAATTCTAGTTATAGTTAATTCAGAATAAAATCAATTGCTATTCTAGCCTATTGCTAAAGAGTATATTATAAGTCTATACATATCCCAGTTCAAACATTTACACATATATTCACTTACAAAAAATCGTTTAATTAACTTATAGTGTATTGTGTAGACATAATGCATATTCTAGCATGTATTCCTGCCATGTGACTATTCCCAAAAGGTATGTAAGCAGTGCACACAACTTGCACATGGGCAGATAATAACTTTAACAAATCTTTTCTTTTTTTTTTAGCATCTCTGTACCTTGGCAATTCAACACATAAATTCCTTATCATTGATTAAAAACATTAGTTAGGCACCTTTCAATTATGGAAAGCTGACTAGAAGAAATAAAATCACATCAGTATCCAGTTACTAACAGTAGAAATTAAGGAAAATTAAGTTGTAAACTTATCCTAAGAAAACTAATTAGTAGCTTGCATAATAGATAAAAACTCTTCCTCAAATGTGATCTAAGCAGTTCATTTACACATAACATTTCAGTTATTTGTAAAACCCTTTCTTTTTTTTTCATCTTTCTTTCTACCCAAACAATCAAACCCACAGATCTCAAATACACAGAGCAAGCCTTAGCAAACAGGACTTCATA